>NC_091185.1:2973243-2983243 GCF_040958095.1 Procambarus clarkii
CCTGTTCCTTCTCTTGTGTCCTGCCGTCTCCCCCTGTTCCCTCTCATTCGTCCTTCCCTCTCCCCAAGTCCCCTCTCTCTCACACACACCCCTTCCATCGCTGTCTACTCCCCTCTTTCTTGTCCTCAACAGATCTCCTTCCGTCTCCTCACTGCTGCCTCTCCCCATCTCCCCCAGCGAGCCGGGGGGGAGAGATGGTGGGGGAGGGGCAGCAATGGGGAGATGGTGGGGAGGACAAACACCCCAAGGGGAAGCTCATGGTCACGCTAGAGACAGGGGGGGGGGAGGGGGGGAAGGCAATAATGGCCGATGGTGCATCAAAGTGGATCACCCTCATTAGGTATTCCTTCAATCTCCACCAGTAGAGACCTTAGAGTCCCCTTCTTCCTCCTCCTCCTTCACCTTCTCTATTCCCTTCTCACACTCCTATTCTTCCTCTCCCTTTCATCGTATGCTGCTTATTCCTCTCCTTCTTCTTCTTCTTCTTCTTATTCTTCCTCCTTTTCTTACGTCGTTTTTCCTTCTGTTTTTTTTTTCGTTCTTCTGTTTATGGTTTTCTCCTTATGCCAATATTGGTTACTACAACTTGGAGCTCATTTACTATCACCACTACCACAATCACCACTACTACCACAACTATCACAACCACCATTACCATCAACACTATAATCACCACAACCACCACTACCACCACAACTACCTCTACTACCACCATTACTACCACCACAACCACCACTACTACCACAACTACCTCTACTACCACCACTACAATCGTCACAATCACCACAACAACCACTACTACCATTACTGCCACCACAACTACCACTGAAATCGCCACAACCACCACTATCACCACAACCACCACTACTACCACCATTACTACCACCACAACCACTACTACCATAACTACCACCACTAATACCACCACTACCACTACAACCACCACTACCACAGCCACCATCAGCATCACCACCACTGTTGTCACCACAATCACCATCACTACCACCATCTTACGGGCCCCAGGCGCCTGTCTCAAACCTCATAAACCTGTCTTCCATCCTTTAGACAGGAACATCTTTGTTTCTGTCCATTTAGAAAGGAGTTTTTCTCTGTTTTCTTTGTTTAACGTTAATGATTTTCTTTCTTGTTGTTTTAAAAAAGTAAAGTTGTCTCTGTCTTAAGAAAACATTCTCATCGTTTTGAAAATTTCTTGAGTTTCTTTACCTGCTCTCATAATTTTTCTTTACAAACGCCTTCAGATTATATTAATCGAGATGCTCCTTCGTTAGCGTCCTTGTTTTCATTGTTTCGTCTTTGTAAAGTTCTTGTAAAGTGAATGTCTTTAGTCTTTTTTGTTTTTTTGTGCCTTATGCATCTCTATGAGCATCTCAAGTGACTTCCCGTCAAACACACACCGAAACTACGACGTTGGTACAACGTTCGAGCAAGTTTTAACACCTCCTAACCAGTTATAACAACCAATATAGCAAGTTGTAACAACGTTCTAATACGTCATAAACACGTTAAGCCAAGATGTAACAACTTTATTACAAGTTGTAACAAGCGGAAAATAGAGACAGTTTCGGTTTGTGTTTCCAGGGTTGGCGTATTATCTGAAATGCTACGATAGATAAAATTACTTTCGGGTTCTGCATTCGGATTTTCTCAACTATCCCGTATGCCAGGGGCCACGCGGGCTGCGTGGATAACGCTCGGGGGTCGTAGTACGAATGGCCCGGGTTCGATTCCCGGCGGAAACAAATGGGCATAGTTTCTTTCACCCTGATGCATCTGTTCGCCTAGCATTAAATAGGTACTTGGGAGTTAGATAGTTACTACGGGCTGCTGCTTCCAGGTGGGGGGAGGGGGGGTGTAACAAAAAAGGAGGCCTGGTCGAGGACCGGGCCGCGGGGAAGCTAAGCCCCGAAATCATCTCAAGATAACCTGGCCGCTCCCTCATACTCTGGTATGTGGCGCCTGGCCGCTCCCTCATACTGTGATATGTGGTGCATGGCCGCTCCCTCATACTCTGATATGTGGTGCCTGGCCCCCTCCCTCATACTCTGATATGTGGCGCCTGGCCCCCTCCCTCATACTCTGATATGTGGCGCCTGGCCCCCTCCCTCATACTCTGATATGTGGTGCCTGGCCCCCTCCCTCATACTCTGATGTGTGGCGCCTGGCCCCCTCCCTCATACTCTGATATGTGGCGCATGGCCCCCTCCCTCATACTCTGATATGTGGCGCCTGGCCCCTCCCTCATACTCTGATATGTGGTGCCTGGCCCCCTCCCTCATACTCTGATATGTGGTGCCTGGCCCCCTCCCTCATACTCTGATATGTGGTGCCTGGCCGCTCCCTCATACTCTGATATGTGGCGCCTGGCCCCCTCCCTCATACTCTGATATGTGGCGCATGGCCCCCTCCCTCATACTCTGATATGTGGCGCCTGGCCCCTCCCTCATACTCTGATATGTGGTGCCTGGCCCCTCCCTCATACTCTGATATGTGGCGCCTGGCCCCCTCCCTCATACTTTGATATGTGGTGCCTGGCCCCCTCCCTCATACTCTGATATGTGGTGCCTGGCCCCCTCCCTCATACTCTGATGTGTGGCGCCTGGCCGCTCCCTCATACTCTAATATGTGGCGCCTGGCCCCCTCCCTCATACTCTGATATGTGGCGCCTGGCCGCTCCCTCATACTCTGATATGTGGCGCCTGGCCCCCTCCCTCATACTCTGATATGTGGCGCCTGGCCGCTCCCTCATACTCTGATATGTGGCGCCTGGCCGCTCCCTCATACTCTGATATGTGGCGCCTGGCCCCCTCCCTCATACTCTGATATGTGGCGCCTGGCCGCTCCCTCATACTCTGATATGTGGCGCCTGGCCCCCTCCCTCATACTCTGATATGTGGCGCCTGGCCCCTCCCTCATACTCTGATATGTGGCGCCTGGCCCCCTCCCTCATACTCTGATATGTGGCGCCTAGCCCCTCCCTCATACTCTGATATGTGACGCCTGGCCCCCTCCCTCATACTCTGATATGTGGCGCCTGGCCCCCTCCCTCATACTCTGATATGTGGCGCCTGGCCCCTCCCTCATACTCTAATATGTGGCGCCTGGCCCCTCCCTCATACTCTGATATGTGGCGCCTGGCCCCTCCCTCATACTCTAATATGTGGCGCCTGGCCCCTCCCTCATACTCTGATATGTGGCGCCTGCCCCCTCCCTCATACTCTGATATGTGGCGCCTGGCCGCTCCCTCATACTCTGATATGTGGCGCCTGGCCCCTCCCTCATACTCTGATATGTGGCGCCTGGCCCCTCCCTCATACTCTGATATGTGGCGCCTGGCCCCTCCCTCATACTCTGATATGTGGCGCCTGGCCCCCTCCCTCATACTCTGATATGTGGCGCCAGGCCCCTCCCTCATACTCTGATATGTGGCGCCTGCCCCCTCCCTCATACTCTGATATGTGGCGCCTGGCCGCTCCCTCATACTCTGATATGTGGCGCCTGGCCGCTCCCTCATACTCTGATATGTGGCGCCTGGCCGCTCCCTCATACTCTGATATGTGGCGCCTGGCCCCTCCCTCATACTCTGATATGTGGCGCCTGGCCGCTCCCTCATACTCTGATATGTGGCGCCTGGCCCCTCCCTCATACTCTGATATGTGGCGCCTGGCCGCTCCCTCATACTCTAATATGTGGCGCCTGGCCCCTTCCCTCATACTCTGATATGTGGCGCCTGGCCCCCTCCCTCATACTCTGATATGTGGCGCCTGGCCGCTCCCTCATACTTCTCACACTGCATGAGAATAGCCGCCCCAGCAGTAATGAGTGTTGCAGTACTTGCAAAATTCAACAGCCGTTTCATCATCTTCATCAAGAAGATTCCGTATACTCTCTTTCATACCCTCTTTGGTGATGATATCCGTTATCTTCTCGCACGTTTCTGCCCCTCCCCCCCCCACCTTTCCTCTCTTCGTTCTCCCACCTGCTATCTATTACTCCACCCACATCCACCCCCAACATCCACCCCCTCACCCCACACCCACACCCTTGCTGGCTCCACCGTTGTTCCAACCCTTGACAAAACATTTTAATTTATATCTCCAAACTTCATCAAATATGGATCAAAGTCACCCAGCAGACCCCCTCTATCCCTACCCCCTAAACGCCCCGTCCCGTCCCCTACCGCCTACCCCAACATGCCTCCCCTTCCGATACCCCCACAAGCCCTACCCCTCCCTTTCCTGCCCTGTATGAGAGCTTACCCAGCGATCTAGGCGAGGTAAGTGTACTAGGTGAATACAGCCTCTACTCCTGGATAATTAAATGACACTGCAAAATGGCTCTCAACTACCATCCTTGTTCCCTTTGTGATGGACCTGGAGGATGGAGGAGGAGGAGAAGTAGGATGAGGAGGAGGAGTAGGAGGACGAGTAGGAGGAGTAGGAGGAGTAGGAGGAGTAGGAGGAGTAGGAGGAGTAGGAGGAGCAAAGGCAGGAGTAAGAGAAGACTGTGATGGTGGCGACCCCTTGAGCCAGCACTTACTATGAGGTTTTAATCCATTCCCGGACCCTTCAACACGCCCAGAACTCTTTGTTGTGGTGTTCAGGCGGCTCCAGTGTTCTTTCAGTGTTGACGGGAAGACCTCAACTCAGACCGGAAGGCCATCAGTTGATCTGTCACGTGTGTTTGTTCAGCCCTCTGGCCGAGGGGAAGTCTGTGTACCCGTCTAATTATGCATGGGCGGGTTGAACTTTGGCTCTTTAGTCCCGCCTCTCAGCCGTCAATCAACTGATGTACAGGTTCCTGAGCCTACTGGGCTATATCATATCTACATTTGAAACTGTGTATGGAGTCAGCCTCCACCACATCACTTCCATTTAATTAAACTATTCTGACACTGAGAAAGTTCTTTCTAACGTCCCTGTGGCTCAATTTGGGTACTCAGTTTCCACCTGTGTCTCCTTGTTCGCGTGCCACCAGTGTTCAATAGTTTATCCTTGTCTACCCTGTCAATAACCCTGAAGATTTTGTAGGAACATTTCCCTACATGTTCATGTAGGTAGTGATCATGTCTCCCCTTACTCTTCTGTCTTCCAGTGTCGTAAGGTGCATCTAACGCAGCCTTTCCTCGTAACTCATGCCTCTTAGTTCTGGGGCTAGTCGAGTGGCATACCTCGGGACCTTTTCCGGTGTGTGTGTGTGTGTGTGTGTGTGTGTGTGTGTGTGTATGTGTGTGTGTTTGTGTGTGTGTGTGTGTGTATGTGTGTGTGAGAGTACGTGTGCGTGTATGAGTGTGTGCATTCGTGTATGTGTGTGTGTGTGTGTGTGTGTGTGTGTGTGTGTGTGTGTGTGTGTGTGTGTGTGTGTGTGTGTGTGTGTGTGTGTTTGTGTGTGTGTGTGTGTGTGTATGTGTGTGTGAGAGTACGTGTGCGTGTATGTGTGTGTGTGTGTGTGTGTGTGTATGTGTGTGTGAGAGTACGTGTGCGTGTATGAGTGTGTGCGTTCGTGTATGTGTGTGCGTTCGTGTATGTGTGTGTGTGTGTGTGTGTGTGTGTGTGTGTGTGTGTGTGTGTGTGTGTGTGTGTGTGTGTGTGTGTGTGTGTGTGTGTGTGTGTGTGTGCGTGTGTGTGTGTGTGTGTGTGTGTGTATGTGTGTATAAACGCAAGGAAGGGAACTGTGAAGTTAATGAGGAAAGAAGTGAAGGAAAGTGAAGAAAAAAATGAGAGGAAAATGAGAATAGAAATAGAAAATAGAACAAAGAAAAGATGAAGACAGTAATCAATATGAGAAAAAAAGAGATGAAAGGAAGTAAAAGATATATGAAGGCAGAAATACAGAGCATTGAAAGAAGGGGGAAGGGAAAGTAAATGATAGAAGAAGTGAAAGAAAGAGAGGAATAATAATAAGATTAATAAACTTGGAATCTTTGTATTGAACGTCGCTGAAAACATTGAATGTTGTCATATTTTAAGAAACCACTCCGGGAATAAATTGTTGTTACTTAATTCCTTGTAAACAAGACACTTGTGTAAAAGAATAGGTTTACCCGGTGTTGAGCACAAAGATGGATACACTCTTAAGTCAGAAGTAAACACACTTATCACAACACCCCAACACTCGCTAAGAGGCACATACACAAATAAACAAAGATGCACCTTCAAGGAGTTCTCTCCTCCTTACCCCCTCCCCCCCCCCCCTCACTTCTTTTTTCTCTACTTCCATCCTCTTCATTTCCCTTTCTTTCAACTTTCTTTAATTGACTTATTCTTTCCCTTTCTTGCCATTTTTATATATATTTTTTTTCCATTCCCAATCTTATCTCCTTTCTTCAACTTGCTTTCTTTCCTTTGTTTCTGTTTTTTTGTCCGTTTGTCACTATCTCCAATCCGAAGATTCCCAATTATTTCTGAGATTCGAACGCGGGGTCAGCCCTACCCTCTCACCGAGCGTCATTCCCACGGCGTCCATAATTCTCTTTGAAGAATGGACTAAAGGTGATTGAAATGGCTCGCCCTGAGCGCGCCAACAATGATCCTGCCCAGGTACACAATTCCATTATTAAAATTTCTCTTTGAGGCGGTCAGCGGTGCGCGGACCTGCAAATATACAAGATTGGGTCGTTTGTAGAGCGCACCTAGACCCGTGTTTGTTTGTGTTTGAGGGGAAAAAAACGTGAATGTTATTTACATACTGTGTTTTGTTTGATTAATTCCAGCTGGCTTTGTTTGCACATGAAATGGATGAAGCTGCCGCAGTCGAGTTGTAGTTTTGTTTGGTGTTTGGCGCTTGTTTGGATGGGTGGGAGGGTGGGGTGGATAGGTAGGGAAAGTAGTCAGGGATAGGGCTTATGGGTAGGTGGATAGTGGGATGGATATATATATATATATATATATGCATGTGTGTGACGTATAGAAAAAGTAAGGGATACATCGTGGAGTGCGCTGTCAATAAATATATCCCACCTACCTGTTTGTTGCGTTAAAAAGTACAGATCTTGTGCAGTATATACGTGACTTTTAGTATTAAAAGTCTGAAATCCGGTTCTGTGGAGGTAATTTAGAATATTTAGTTCTATTGCGGGATTTAGAATACATTTTCTCAATGGGTATCAAAAGAACTCGTTTTTTTTTTATCTAACGAGTATCTTACGAGACTCCAGCTACGACCTCACGGGCTTCGGGCATCAGTTTGGGGCATTGGGGCAGCTTTCGCAGCCTTGAGTCCCACAGATGAACAACTTTAAGAGATTCACGATTAATCATCAGAAAAATATATGGGTGTGGAAATGCTGCTCCTAGCTATAAGTGAAAGGATGGAGAACCTAGCCCTCTGACTCGCTTCTGTAGCGGTGTGTTCACTCACATGTTCACATGAATGTTCATTTGTTCACTCACAGGATGAGTGACTGTCCAGTAGTCTCACATAACAAAAAGCGAACTGGTCGGGGCTCGGGGCATATATATAATATATATATATATATATATATATATATATATATATATATATATATATATGTATGTATCCAACATAGACTGAATATTTCGCTCCAAAACCAGGATCCTCTTTACCACCACCACGACCACCACCATCACCACAACCACCACTACCACCACCACCACCACCACCACACCAACAAAGTACACCAAC
Source organism: Procambarus clarkii (assembly GCF_040958095.1). NCBI lineage: Eukaryota > Metazoa > Arthropoda > Malacostraca > Decapoda > Cambaridae > Procambarus > Procambarus clarkii. The sequence goes on from NC_091185.1 coordinate 2,980,906, forward strand.
ATCCCGCTCAGAGAAACTCGTCTAAGAATGGAGGAGAATTGCCGTCCAGCATCTCACAGAGGTCCGTAATTGACAAGAAAAACATCTTGGGCCACAAAGAGGCATAGAAAGCCACTGTGGACCCCGGCTCCTTAGCGACGGCTTCTCCCCTTGTGCCCAAAAATTCTTAAAGATCCGGCGCTTTAAGAATTCACGCCTTCTCCTTCAGTTTAGTGGGATGGGTTTTAGGGTGTTAAATCCTCGTCGGCTTGTGAACTGCATGGACACTCCAGCGAAGTTTAGATACAGTTTTACGAACGAGGATGAGGGTGAGGGGGGAGTGTGTCAGTGTGTGTCTATATGTGTCTGTGTGTGTCTGTGTGCGTGTCTGTGTGTGTGTCTGTGTGTGTCTCTGTGTGTGTCTGTGTGTGTGTCTGTGTGTGTCTGTGAGTGTGTGTGTGTGTGTGTGTGTGTGTGTGTGTGTGTGTGTGTGTGTGTGTGTGTGTGTGTCTGTGTGTGTGTGTGTGTGTGTGTGTGTGTGTCTCTGTGTGTGTCTCTGTGTGTGTCTGTGTGTGTCTGATAGTGTCTGTGTGTGTGTGTGTGTGTGTGTGTGTGTCTGTGAATGTCTGTGCGTGTATGTGTGTGTCTGTGTGTGTGTGTCTGTGTGTGAGTGAATGATATATGAGATGTTAAGATATTTTTTGCATGTCCAGTTGTCTCTTGGAGACACTTATGGGGAATTTAATATTGTCACATTACTCTCTGCGTTCGTGGGGGGACTTTTCTTTTCCCAGCCTTAGGTGCAGGAGAAAAAAATAAAAGGTCAAACTGCTGTAAAACAGACCTAAGAACACCTATGCTCCTTGTAACACAGCAACATGACAGAACCCAACAATACTCACGCAACACCAAGTCGTTCCGAAATAAGACCAAAGACCATTTCAAGTCGTTCCGAAATAAGACGAAAGACCATTTCAAATCGTTCCGAAATAGACGCCGTACTTCTTAAAAAATTTCTCCAGTCTTTTCCCTTTCTCTTCCCTCCTCCTCCTCCTCTTCCCCCCCCCCCACCCACCCCCTCTTCCATCCTCCTCCCCCCCCCCAGAGTTAGACCTTAAGTGGGCCACAATAGTGGTAACAAGCATCAGTTTGTGTACACCAGAAGGTTCCCCCCCTCACCCTCCCACAATGGCACTTCATTCATAATAAACCCGCAGAGGAGTGAAATCAGATTATGCTCCGTCCGCCCCCGGGGGTCGAAGGGTTTCGAACCTTCCCCAGGGACTCGCTACGGGCCAAATTCGGTCGATATCGCTAGCGTCGGGTTCGGTCTGTGTTGCTCAGGGGCATCCACGGGTATATATATATATATTTTTTCCCCCCCTCTTTTAAGGGGGGGGGAGGGGATTTTAAGGGTGCTTCATCGCGGAAACAACAGCGGTGAAGGAGGTGGAGTGAGACAGACAGTCAAGACAAACATATAGACAGACAGACAGACTTATAGACAGAGAGACACAGACACACACACACACACGAAAGTTCTCTTTCGCAAACAGGTTTGTAGATGATTTGTACAAAGTGGGAAGGCGGTGGAGGCCAAAATCGACAGTATTTTCAACGCGTCATGCGACAAAGAGTGCTGGGAAGACGGGACACCACGAGCGTAGCTCTCATCCTGTAACTACACTTAGGTAATTACACACTCTCACATACACTCACTCACTCACTGACCCATTATAAGCTACTTGGCCCGCCTCTCACACACGCCTCTCATACGGGTCTCTCACACTCACGACCACCTCTCACAAGCTCTCACAAGCTCTCACAACCCCTCGCAACCTCTCAAGGTAACGCTAAAATAGCCTCAAGGTAACGCTAAAGTAGCCTCAAGGTAACGTCAAAGTAACCTCAAGGTAACGTTAAAGTAATCTCAAGGTAACGTTAAAGTAACCTCAAGGTAACGTTAAAGTAATCTCAAGGTAACGTTAAAGTAACCTGAAGGTAACGCTAAAGTAGCCTCAAGGTAACGTCGAAGTAGCCTCAAGGTAACGCCAAAGTTGCCTCAAGGTAACGTTAAAGTAACCTCAAGGTAACGTCAAAGTAACCTCAAAGTAACGTGAAGAACACCAATTTCAACACACTGATCAAACTAATTCGTTACTGATCGCGGTGTTCAGTACTAGAATGAGAACATTGAGGCTATGCAATGGGCTCGAACTGTCAACCCTGGCCTCCCCCCCTAGGCACACCATCTGTTCACAGCTTCCCTGAGCTTTCCTTGAGCTCAGAGAACAGTGGCATCTTAGACAGAGTCACGCAAGTTGTGTTTCGAGATTCATAACGAACTTAGGTAACAATT
>NC_091185.1:2993243-3004229 GCF_040958095.1 Procambarus clarkii
TAATGTAGTGAGTCTTGTTGCAAACTTTGTTTACATTTTCAGTGTTGGTTTTATGCTTCACAAGGTGCGGAGTTCATGCCGGAGCTGCATAGCCCAGTATTGGTCTAACGAATGTTGTGTGGATTGACCTGAGTCCTGATTTAGGGTTTTCAATGATATTTTTATATTTGCCAGCGTCCAGGGGTCTGACAGCTGAGTGAAGAGCACTTCGGGTTCATAGTCCTGAGGTTCTGGGTTCGATCCCCGGTGGAGGCGGAAACAAATGGACAGAGTTTCTTTCACCCTGATGCTCCTGTTACCCAGCAGTAAATAGGTACCTGGGAGTTAGACAGCTGCTTCGGGCTGCTTCCTGATGGGGGGGGGGGGGTTGGAGGTAACAAAAAGAAGGCCTGGTCGAGGACCGGGCCGCGGGGACGCTAAGTCCCGAAATCATCTCAAGATAACCTCAAGATGGATAACCGTCCCATATGATGCCGATGTTAGGCTGTTCCTCTTCCTCTCTCTCCGACTCATGTACTTGCTTTCCCGTCAGATGCTCAGATTACATTACACTTGCTGGGATTAAATTCCAGCAACCATTTGTTTGAGGACTCCTGGAGTCTGTCTAGGTCCTTCTGTAACTTACTGCAGTCCTCCTCTGTTTTTAGTTTCATTAGCTTTGCGTCATCTGCAAACACTCACATGAACGAGATCAATCCCTCGGTGGGTACTTCGCACAAATTGGGAAAAGCAGTTTGCCCCAGGACCGAGCCTTGTGGGCACCCTCATTTGCTACATCTTCCAGCCTGAAACCTGCTCTCTCACTGTGTAGGGAAGATGATTAGCTGGTTTCTCCCTTCTTTAGTCTGTAATGTAGAAAAACTTTTATGTTTAAAAAAATAGTGTCAAATAAAATAATAATAATAATAATAATAATAATAATAATAATAATAATAATAATAATAATAATTTATTTAGGAACATTACATACATAATTGCAGCGTTACAGTACAAACATTCTGTTAGATTTACAGATAGAGGTAGTACATACAATACCTAAAGCCACTAGTACGCATAGCGTTTCGGGCAAATGTTTTTTTTAACGATCTAGGAAAATTATAGTCAACCCAGCATTACATTTCCTGTCTTAATTTAGTAATCTGGTTTTAAATTGAAACTTAATCGCGTTTGCCAGGCAAGACTTTTCCTTTCTAAATTCATGCTGATCTTTCGTCACATAGTCGGTGCTTTCTCAAGATGTTCCACCATTCTCGTCATTATTACTTTCTACAGCAGGCGATGAGTCACAATAACGTGGCTGAAGTATGTTGACCAGACCACACACTAGAAATTGAAGGGACGACGACGTTTCGGTCCGTCCTGGACCATTCTCAAGTCGATTGTGAATGGCCACAATCGACTTGAGAATGGTCCAGGACGGACCGAAACGTCGTCGTCCCTTCAATTTCTAGTGTGTGGTCTAGTCAACTTTCTTCAGCACTTTGCTCCTGAATACATGTCCATGTCACAGGTCCTTAATTTAGTGCCTCTTTTCTATTTCCTTTTTCTAGCACTGATAATACGTTTGTCCTTTTCCCAGATTTCTGGGAGATTTCCTGTTTCAAGCATTTTATTGTGGTCCCGGGGGTATGTTGTGGGCCCCGGGGGTATGTTGTGGGCCCCGGGGGTATGTTGTGGGCCCCGGGGGTATGTTGTGGTCCCAGGGGGTATGTTGTGGGCACCCCTGGGGTATGTTGTGGGCCCCGGGGGTTATGTTGTGGGCCCCGGGGGTATGTTGTGGGCCCCGGGGGTATGTTGTGGCCCCGGGGGTATGTTGTGGGCCCCCCTGGGGTATGTTGTGGGCCCCGGGGGTTATGTTGTGGGCCCCGGGGGTTATGTTGTGGGCCCCGGGGGGTATGTTGCGGGCCCCGGGGGGGTATGTTGTGGGCCCTGGGGTATGTTGTGGCTCCCTGGGGTATGTTGTGGGCCCCCGGGGGTATGTTGTGGGCCCCGGGGGTATGTTGTTGGCCCCGGGGTATGTTGTGGCCTCTGGGATATGTTGTGGCCCCGGGGGTATGGCCCCTCTTTCTCTCTCTCTCTCTCTCTCTCTCTCTCTCTCTCTCTCTCTCTCTCTCTCTCTCTCTCTCTCTCTCTCTCTCTCTCTCTCTCTCTCTCTCTCTCTCTCTCTCTCTCTCTCTCTCTCACTCATCGTAAGTCGTTCTCACCCCCCAACCCCCATGGACCCCCCTCCCCCCTGGAGGCCGCCTACACAGCTGTTTTCAATAGCAGAAGGTGCTAATCATTTCATGTTTTATGTGTCAGTTTGAAGCTAAGAGTTCCTCCTTCCCCATCACCCCTCTTTCTCCTTAATTTTCCCACATTGCTTCTCCCTTCCTTCCTTCCTTCCTTCCTTCCTTCTTTCCTTCCTTCCTTCCTTCCTTCCTTCCTTCCTTCCTTCCTTCCTTCCTTCCTTCCTTCCTTCCTTCCTTCCTTCCTTCCTTCCTTCCTTCCTTCCTCTTCTTCGTCCTTCTTATTCTCTTTTGCCTTTCACTCCCTATTCTCTTCTTTCACACCTGTTTTGTTTTTCTCTTCTTTCTGAAGCCTTCTTTCTGAAGCCTCGCTTCTGAAGCCTCCATTCTGAAGCCTCCCTTCTGAAGCCTCCCTTCTAAAGCCTCCATTCTGAAGCCTCCATTCTGAAGCCTCCCTTCTAAAGCCTCCATTCTAAAGCCTCCATTCTGAAGCCTCCATTCTGAAGCCTCCCTTCTAAAGCCTCCATTCTGAAGCCTCGCTTCTGAAGCCTCCCTTCTAAAGCCTCCATTCTGAAGCCTCCCTTCTGAAGCCTCCATTCTGAAGCCTCCCTTCTGAAGCCTCCATTCTGAAGCCTCCCTTCTAAAGCCTCCATTCTGAAGCCTCCCTTCTGAAGCCTCCATTCTGAAGCCTCCCTTCTGAAGCCTCCATTCTGAAGCCTCCATTCTGAAGCCTCCCTTCTAAAGCCTCCATTCTGAAGCCTCAAATCTGGCGAGTCTTCTGCAGGTTCAATGTTCTATTTCATTATTGTCATTGCTGTGAGCCCGGCTAATGGTATATGTCTATCTGTTTGTTAGTCAGTCTATCTATTCGTTTGTCAGTCTATCTGCTGGTCAGACTGTCTATCTGGGTTTGTGTTCACTTTTTTTTCCGGTTGCGCTTTTTTTGGTTCTCTTGTTATTTAATAATGTTCAACACGTGTGTTCCTCGCTTCTCCTGTTCTCTTCCTTCTTCCCCTTTTCGTCTTTCTCTTCCTACTCCTGTGGCTCATTTTAAGATTCACCGGAAATCAGTACTGATGGCCGCTAATCCCCGGGCTGGGAATTTTGGCATATTTGAGCAGGGGAAAATATGCGTGAGGAACGCAAATTTTTCGACACCTCTCTTCCTTCTCCTCCTCCTTCTCCTCTTCCTGTCCTCCTCTCCCACCGTCTTCCCCCTTTCTTCCCATGCCCTCCCATGTGAAAGTACCCAACGGGGGTATAGATACATTGATCACATTATCTCTACCAACGCATTCTTCCCGCTTTCTCCCCTTCCCACACCTTTCCCCTTTACTCCCATCCCCCACTACACTTCCCTCACATAAACCCTATCCCTCTTCCACCTCATCCTCCAACATCTCCCCCTCCCTCCCTCCCCACTCATCCCAGTAGCACATGGGATGATTTACAGGATTGCACATGAGTTACAGGATTTAATTTTTTATGACACTCTGGAACTTAAGAGGAAGGAGGCTCCTCATTTTGGTGTAGGAGCTGGGAATGCTGGATTATTATCTTTCCTTCTCAATTTTGAAATTGTTTTTCCTATTGAACCTCAAGATCAATATGAGAGAATCTCTGGAGGCCTCTATTTGACGACTGACGGAATGCATTGTTGGTGCTGTACCTTAACACCTGTCTACCTCTGGAGGGTTATTAACACCTGTCAACCTCTGGAGGGTTATTAAGACCTGTCTACCTCTGGAGGGTTATTAATTAAGACCTGTCAACCTCTGGAGGGTTATTAAGACCTGTCGACCTCTGGAGGGTTATTAAGACCTGTCAACCTCTGGAGGGTTATTAAGACCTGCCAACCTCTGGAGGGTTATTAAGACCTGTCAACCTCTGGAAGGTTATTAATTAAGACCTGTCAACCTCTGGAGGGTTATTAAGACCTGTCTACCTCTGGAGGGTTATTAAGACCTATCAACCTCTGGAAGGTTATTAAGACCACCACAAATTTAACTAACCAATCAGCAAGTTCAGGCCCAACAACCTCTGGAGGGTTGTTGTGATCCCAACAGTTTGTTCACCGTTTGCAATATATGATAATAATAGAATATTATTATCAAATATTGCTAAGACTTTGTCTTATCAGTATTTGTCAAACTTATCAAGATTTTGAACACTAAATCAAAGTCTTTAAAACTTTGGCATCACTGGAGTAGAATGGTTCAGAGGAGCAATGTTCACGACCTCACAATTCGATCCTTCAACGCCGTTAATCGTTCTCTGGGACACAGAACGGCGCAGCGAATAGGACCTGGATATCGTAAATCACAAAAGAGGGGGGTTTGGGGGGGGGGGATTTGGGACCCCCGGAGAGCAGGCGGCACTCAAATAGGAGGGTAGGGGGGGGGGGGGGTAGACGAATGCCTACGGTTGAAAGGTAAATAGGCTTCGAAGCTTCGGATTTGCATCGTAAACAGGGGTTCGGTTCCCTGGGAGGATCGAATGTTGTACTCACGATGCTCACCTTGGAAGGGGAAGCAGATGAGCGCGGTATTTGAAACTCTATACTTTTTAAGGGCGAGTTTGGGAACACGCGCGCCGTATATTAAAATATATATATATATATATATATGTATATATATATATATATATATATATATATATATATGTATATATATATATATATATATATATATATATATATATATATATATATATATATATATATATATATATATATATATATATATATATATATAGATGACAGGTTCTGGTGGCAAGAGTTAATGCCTACTTGCATATATCGACGAATTATAACCCGCTTAGAGTATGCCAAACAAATATATAAACATCAATTATATTATTGTTATATTTACCAATTATATAAATTATTTTAACACAAAGAGTTTCAGACATTTGATGTCAGTAGAGGCAAGAAGAGACGTAGGCCTACGTGTTAAGCCTATTGTGTCATTTACTATTCCCTATTAACAATAAATGGAGATTTAAACCAGTAGGAGCCGTGAGGTGGATTCGAATCCCTTCACTTTTGTACTCCCAAGCACACGCCCAAGACCACTACACTATGACAGGGTCAAAAAGCAGTGTAACCTGGGATTCCACTGAATCCTATTGGGTTCCTGAGTCTTATTTCTTCTTCTTGTAAGTTAGTTTTCAAACTTAACTAATATTCAATTTCCTATTGAATTTCCTACAGAAACACAGACTTAAGACTTGGTGTATATCTTATCTTGAGGTTATCTTGAGATGATTTCGGGGTTTAGCAAGCCCGCGGCCCGGTCCTCGACCAGGGCCTCCTTTTTGTTACACATCCCCCCAGGAAGCAGCAGCTCGTAGCAGCTGTCTATCTCCCAGGTACCTATTTACAGCTAGGTGAACAGGGGGCATCAGGGTAAAAGAAACTCTACTCATTTGTCTCCGCCTCCACCGGCGATCGAACCCGGAACCTCAGGACTACGAATCCCGGGCGCTGTCCACTCAGCTGTCAGGCCCTCCCCTCAAGAGAAGTCATGAACAGCTCTTGGTGTTATTATACGGTATTTGATCATTATTATAATAATAACTAATATCATTGTGTAGAAAAATAATGATTTCTAATAATGAAGATAAAATTCCCGCTCCTTATAATAACCAATAATAACCAAGTGTTAAATATATATATAAAATATATATATAATATATATATATATATATATATATATATACATATTGATATATGTATATATATATATATATATATATATATATATATATATATATATATATATATATATATATATATATATATATATATATATATATATAATATAATAACCTGGTGTTAAATAATGCCCAATTTCTCTGTAGTGTCATTAGGCCTCATTCATTACCCTTAATGGGTAATGAATGAGGCCTCCCACCCCAGATTTCCCCCCCTCCCCTCCCCCCCCCCTCCTTTCCCTCCTCCCCCCCCCCCCTCCCACCATTAAGCCTACTCTCGAAACATAAAAATAGATTCAGATATGCACTAAAAAATGTTGGTCTTTAACGTCTTACGAGTCCTCTATTTTTCTGTCAATTGGTTGTGTTTAGCGGGAGAGTAGTGGTGGGGGATGGGATAGAAGGTGGGATAGAAGGTGGGATAGAGGGGAAGGGAGGAATTGGATTGGAGGAAAGGGAAGGGAGAGTGTTGAGACAGAGTTGTGGATAGGGGAGCGGGGGTTGGTTAATGAATAGGGATAGACCACAGTTTGGAGGACCAGAAGGTATTAGGATAGATGAAGAGAAGGGAACTATCAAGAGCAAGCGCCAAGCTATTATGACCCCTATGGCAAATAGGATAGGTAAGGTACAGGTAAAATACAGGTAAGATCCAACACTGGAGGGGGGGGCGGGAGGGTTGCGGGGGGGGGAGGAAGGAGGTGCTCCTCATCCTTACATATTTGCTAGTGACTGAGCCCATTGCCTGAGAATAAGATACTCAGCCTCTCAGTATCTTATACGTAACGATCATGTCTCCTCTAGTGCTACTTTCATCGCGTGTGTTTTCTTAGAGTTCCGTTTCTGGTCAGATGTGTACTCACCCACCTAGTTGTACTCACCTAGTTGTGCTTGCGGGGGTTGAGCTCTGGCTCTTTGGTCCCGCCTCTCAACCGTCAATCAACAGGTGTACAGGTTCCTGAGCCTATTGGGCTCTATCATATCGACACTTGAAATTGTGTATGGAGTCAGCCTCCACCACATTGCTTCCTAATGCATTCCGTTTGTCAACCACTCTGACACTAAAAAAGTTCTTTCTAATATCTCTGTGGCTCATTTGGGTTCTTAGTTTCCACCTGTGTCCCCTAAACACACATGTGTGTGTGTGTGTGTGTGTGTGTGTGTGTGTGTGTGTGTGTGTGTGTGTGTGTGTGTGTGTGTGTGTGTGTGTGTGTGTGTGTGTGTGTGTGTGTGTCACATGTGTGTGTGGGTGGGTGCCAACAGTATATGACATGTATGGCACTTCTCTCCCTCTGTCATGTGTACCAACATCTCTCCCCCACCCCCCACCCCTCCCCCTTTCTCCCCCTACTCCATCTACTTCATTCTCTCCCCCCTGAACCTCTTCTTCTTGTTTCTCTTCTCCATCCCTGTATCTCCTGTCTCCTCCATCCCCACCCTTCCTTCTCGGCACTTGTAAACAGTTTCCCTACCACCTTCCCTTCCCTGAAGTACTTTCCTCTCCCTTGTATCCTTTCCCCTCATCCTAACAGCCTACTTTCCCTCTCTCTCTCTCTCTCTCTCTCTCTCTTTCTCTCTCCCCTTCTTTGTAACTATGTTGCTTTCCCTTTTGACTATTCTAATATATTTATACCAGTGTTCAATGTTTATATTTTTTTTTGGTGAAACTAATCTTTATTGAAACTTTTGTTTAAATGTTATCGAGTTATCTGTGTTTCAAAGAAGTTATCTTTCATTTATAACGTATGTTTATTGGATGGTGTTCTGTGTGCTCTGTCTCTGTCTGTCTGTCTCTCTCTCTCTCTCTCTCTCTCTCTCTCTCTCTCTCTCTCTCTCTCTCTCTCTCTCTCTCTCTCTCTCTCTCTCTCTCTCTCTCTCTCTCTCTCTCTCTCTCTCTCTCTCTCTCTCTCTCTCTCTCTCTCTCTCTCTCTCTCTCTCTCTCTCTCTCCTATCTTCTATCTTCCAGAGGAACACGCGCCCAACTTTCCCGAGCGCGCACTCATTTCCCCGCCAAAATCACACACACACACACACACATATTCACACACACACACCTACACATACACATTGGTGGCGCCAACACGGAGACCCGACGGACCCACCAAGCTGGAAAGTTTCTTCCAGTTGGCGGAGTTCCATCCTCATCAGAGCATTCCAATAACTGGCCTCCCAATCATGGCGGATGAAGTCAACCCACCTCTCATACTTCCATCGCAGATTGACCTGTCGCTAGCGATCACCGGCTTCGATAAGACGCGATAACGGTTGAAGGATCTTGGTGGAGGGAGGCGGGCCGAGCCGCTCTGAGAGTGGTGGCACGGGCCAGGCCGGGGCATACTTTCAGACGTTCTTGTTCTTCTTTAATAACTTCGAAGTCGGTGTGGTCTCAAGTACCAATACAACCGTTCTTAGAGGGTGTGTTGTATGAGAGCTTCACTGTATATTTTAGGGCCGGATGCGATGTATGAAATCGGCTTCTGAAGGCCTCCTGAGCTCCGAATACATTTTCGGAATGCTGCAAGGAAATTTGATTTAGAACGGCTGTCCGCAACTTCAAGTCGAAATCCGTGTACGTTTGCTGCATCCTGATTCCTTCCGGCATCTATACCTCCAAAGAGCCGACGTCACGGCTTATTGATGGCATAGATATTTTGCGACATGTCCGGCGGTCTACTTATTATCGACGCTAATACCAGTTACAAGATCGTCTATTTCATCCTGAACGTTCCCTGACAAGTCTTGTCCCCCCCCCTGCCCCATACCGACGCAGATGAATTATATTATAGACGTATTAGATCCTGATATCACAAGGTTTTGCTCTTGTTATTGACGGATATCTAGAAAAGTTAAATTTGTGCCAATGTCAAGACGGAACTGAATGAAATCATTCGGGCAGCAGCATCGTCCCTGCCGTTTCTGGCATCTATAGCGAGTGGAGGACCGTGGTCAGGACCCACACATGATATCTGGCCCACACATGATATCTGGCGATATAACCAACGATGGACTGGGAACCAATAACTTTGCTGAGATCTCACGCTTCGGGGAGCACAAGCGGATACGTTTGGGTGAGATTGCCGGCCGCGGAGGCGATCTGCCTGAGCTCTGCCACTGAGACCCGTCCCCCAATTTATGTGTAATCGCGGTATGGCAAAAGGAAGTTCATTACAAATGTAACCAATTCAATCGTCAACGAGAATCTGAACAAGTACGAGCGATGGGATAATTTAGGTTGCCTCAAGAAAATAGGGAATTTATTTTGACGATTTTCGAATTAGCCTGAATTTCGTGCAGTGTTGACTTGGTTAAAGGACACTGCCAAGAGAGCAGTGATGGAGTACTGTTAACTGACAGTGATTTATACTGAAAGCTTTTGTGGTGAATTCTACATAGATCTCTTTAGTCTATAATAGGTGTAAGTCCAACACGCTTCGTACGCCCTATTTCCACAGACATATTTCAGCGCCGCGGAGAGGGGGGACCTGCTGCATGGGTAACAGCTTCTCCCCCGAATGAACCTACCCTGGCTTTGTGCCCTGGTGAGGCCACTCCAGACTAAACCGACACCAGAGCGCAACTTCATAGTCTCCTGAGACTGATGGATATCTACTACTATTTTCACTCTGGGGTTACTTGTCCAACCTATTTCTTAACCTTTCTAAAGTATTTCTTGACAGATTGCTCCACTAATCCCCAATATTATAGCATAACCAATCCTTGTGTAAATCCTCTTACAATCTAAATATATATACAATCTGAACTCATTGTTTCAAGTTTTTGTTTTCATTTTAAATATTCAGAACCGATTCTAGCGTCAATGTTTATGTCCATCATTCACTTGTTCAGTGATGAAGTGTGTTATGAATGAGAAACAGAGTGTTTGGAGTAGGAGGGTGGGATTAAACCTGCGTAAAACTTCAAACATTTCAGATACGTTGCTGTGAACTCATTGTGTATATGAGGAAGGTTTGACGAACCGAGAATTTACTGCTTATAGAGTAAAGTGAAAGCAAAAAATATTCGAAATCTTGCATATTAACCTATACCTGTAGGAGGGAACGTCTATTTATCTGCATCTTACTGTCTGTCCTAAGATGGAGGTCAGAGGCTTAGGGCCAGCCTCACCCAAATTGTCAGGGGGAATGGTCTAGGGTTCGGGACGAACATAGGCTGGTCAAGTTAGGTCCAAGTTAAATGCTTTAAGAAATATTAGCAATTCTAAACACCCCCCTAATACATTTTCACAGCCTTTCATGGAGTCCAGAGTGTAATAAAGCATGTGATTAACGTAGAGTTATTACTAAAAATAACTTAGAAAGCACAAAGAAAGAAAAAAGAAAGGCTGAAAGAAAAAGAAAATATATTGATCTCAAAGGATCTGAGATCAATATATTTGTTTTACTTCTTCTTGGTGTTCTACTGCCGGGGGAAAGGGGAGAGAAAGGACGAAGAGATACTTAGAAAGATAACTAGGTAGATAAATATAGAGATAGATAGGTAGATATAGAGATAGAGAAGGAAGACCGACAGACAAAAAACGGGAAATGCCGACTACCTGCTAATAATTATATATATGAACAAACCAAAATATTCCCTTTAGATTCACCAATAGAGCGAATTTATTTTCTGGTTTATAATTGAAATCCCCAAAATGACAGCCTGTTCAAAACGGCCTCACGCGTTGAACAAAGCAAGTGGCATTGGTTGCATTGTTCAACAACAATTCTGAACGTATTTCAGCTCAATTAACCCTCAACCGAACTAAGGCGGCCTGAACGACCTTGTTGAAGACATTAAGGCGTTGGCTCTAAATGTCTTCATGTCTTCTCTCATGTTCATGTCTTCATGTCATGTCTCATCTGCCTACGATGAGTGAGTGATGTCTCTTCCACCTGTTCAGTACTGATATAATTAAGGCTTTTTCGCGTGTTCAACGAGGCTAATTAAAGTGGCAAGATCCTCACCAGTTCTTGTTCAACAGTGAACAAGAGTGGGGGGGGGGGGGGGGGGCCGGATACAGTAGAGGGGTCCGGCCGGATACAGT
>NC_091185.1:3014729-3020315 GCF_040958095.1 Procambarus clarkii
AGGGAGAGGGAGGGAGCGAGAGAGAGGGAAGATATTAGAGGAAGGGGGGGTGAGTGAAGGACTCAGTGTAAGATAGAGGGAATGAGTTAAGATGGAGGAAGGGAGTGATGGAAGAGGGAGCAAAGAAAAAGAAGTGATGGGAAGGGAAAGGGAAGGTGGAAGACGTGAACGAGCAGGAATAGCGATAAGGAAAGCAAGGGGGAGAGAAAGATAACAATGTAGTTCCTTTTGATCCAGTTACCTGTATTTGCTCTCCTGTTGCACGTGTGAGCCTGGCCAGCTGTTTGGTGTATCAAGGTACTCCATTTTTTTCACAAAAGTATACTGCTTTGCATTTCCCTTTTACATTTTGCTTGCGGGGGTTGAGCTCTGGCTCTTTGGTCCCGCCTCTCAACTGTCAATCAACTGGTGTACAGATTCCTGAGCCTACTGGGCTCTATCATATCTATATTTGAAACTGTGTATGGAGTCAGCCTCCACCACATCACTTCCTAATGCATTCCATTTATTAACTACTCTGACACTGAAAAAATTCTTTCTAACGTCTCTGTGGCTCATCTGGGTACTAAGTTTCCACTAAGTGTGGTGTGTGTGTGTGTGTGTGTGTGTGTGTGTGTGTGTGTGTGTGTGTGTACTCACCTAGTTGTGTCTGCAGGATCGAGCATTGACTCTTGGATCCCGCCTTTCGAGCATCGGTTGTTTACAGCAATGACTCCTGTCCTATTTCCCTATCATACCTGGTTTTAAAATTATGAATAGTATTTGCTTCCACAACCTGTTCCTGAAGTGCATTCCATTTCCCCACTACTCTCACGCTAAAAGAAAACTTCCTAACATCTCTGTGACTCATCTGAGTTTCAAGCTTCCATCCATGTCCTCTCGTTCTGTTACTATTCCGTGTGAACATTTCGTCTATGTCCACTCTGTCAATTCCTCTGAGTATCTTATACGTTCCTATCATGTCCCCCCTCTCCCTTCTTCTTTCTAGTGTCGTAAGGCACAGTTCCCTCAGGCGCTCTTCATACCCCATCCCTCGTAGCTCTGGGACGAGTCTCGTTGCAAACCTCTGAACCTTTTCCAGTTTCATTATATGCTTCTGTGTGTGTGTGTGTGTGTGTGTGTGTGTGTGTGTGTGTGTGTGTGTGTGTGTGTGTGTGTGTGTGTGTGTGTGTGTGTGTGTGTGTGTGTGTGTACGCATGCGTGTGTGTGTGTGTGTGTGTGTGTGTGTGTGTGTGTGTGTGTGTGTGTGTGTGTGTGTGTGTGTGTGTGTGTGTGTGTGTGTGTGTGTGTGTTTATGATAGTTAAGTTAGGTCACCAAAACTTCCTCTAAGTTTGTTATAGATTTGCTCACTTCCTCTCGAACTTAATAGACTCTCCCATTACATATCCAATTTAACCGTCATTTTCTTCCAGTTGCCAGGCCAATTTCATTCATGTGTAGCCCACTAATACACTCCTGGCAGAGAGCAAATACATCATTCGCCACATATCCAATTCCGCATTGTCTTGCACAACAGAGTGCCAATTTCAGTCCCGTCCAACTATCATTCCTATTTCAATCCCCTCGCCCCAATTTCAGGCCCTCCGCCTCTCACCAATTGAGTTCCTCTAAAATCATCACAATTTAAAACTTTTGCAGCACCTACCAGAGAGACATCATCTCGATCTCGCATTAAGTTTTTCCTATCCATCTCCTTCTCTGTCCCTTGTTCTATTCCTTCTCCCCTCTCTCCTTATCCCTTCCCCTTCCATCTTTCAATTCTCTCACCTCATTCTGCCTCCTCCTCTCTCTCTCTCTCTCTCTCTCTCTCTCTCTCTCTCTCTCTCTCTCTCTCTCTCTCTCTCTCTCTCTCTCTCTCTCTCTCTCTCTCTCTCTCTTTCCCTCCCTCACTATCCCCCCCTCTCTCTACCCATATCCTGCGGTCGGCTGCAAATGCTCTGCGGTTGAAGGGAACACAAGAGGCACCCTTCACCCCCCTGCTCCCCTAGTGTGTTTCCCCTCCCCCTTCCCCTAGTGTGTCCCCCCTCCCTCCTCCACCCCCCCCCCCCTGTTCCCCTCGCCACACGCCACTTTAGAATCCTGCCGTAATAATAATGACCTTGTAACGCGCCCCTGCCATTATAGTGCGTGAATTGCCTGTACGGTAATTAGCGGTG
Organism: Procambarus clarkii; assembly: GCF_040958095.1. Lineage (NCBI taxonomy): Eukaryota > Metazoa > Arthropoda > Malacostraca > Decapoda > Cambaridae > Procambarus > Procambarus clarkii. Next base: position 3,016,887 of record NC_091185.1, read on the forward strand.
TGGGGGGAGGTGGGGGAGGGAGGGGGTGGGCATGGACAAGGGGGGGGATAGGGTTAGGGGGGAGTCAGCGGTTGTTACATGTTCGCGAATGGGAGTTTTATCATGTGTGGAATGTGTGTGTGTGTGTGTGTGTGTGTGTGTGTGTGTGTGTGTGTGTGTGTGTGTGTGTGTGTGTGTGTGTGTGTGTGAGTGTGTGTAATTACCTAAGCGTAATTACCTAAGTGTAGTTACAGGATGAGAGCTACGCTTGTGGTGTCCCGTCTTCCCAGTACTCTTTGTCATATAACGCTTTGAAACTACTGACGGTCTTGGCCTCCACCACCTTCTCCTCTAACTTGTTCCAACCGTCTACCACTCTGTTATATATATATATATATATATATATATATATATATATATATATATATATATATATATATATATATATATATATATATATATATATATAGTACCTTTTGAAGACTAGATCGTTGTTTAAAAATATTTCTTAAATTGGTATTAAATATGTAAAAATTTAACTGAAGAGATATTTTCCCGATTTAAGTAAAAAAGAAATATTAGATATATTAGAATCTTTTGAAAATGTACTACTTTTTTGAACCTTAGAATTGGGTTACTTAAGAAAACACTTCTAAGATTCTAAAATATGTCTATATTCTAAAAAAATATCTAAGCCTTAACTTTGTTTCAGTTCAATGAAATAAATCCTCCATACACTTTTAATACCAATAAAAACATACAAAAAAAAACACCGAACTCTTAGCTTGAATTTCTCAAAACACATTTTAATTTACACACACACAAAAAAATCACAAAACACAAATATAACTCTTAACAATCTCTTCTCATTCTAGCTTATTCAAATCTTTCTTTTTTCTTAAACCCATAATATATAATTGTCTTTATTGTTCATTAAATGACAACAAAGTTCTAATTAAATCTCTTCTTAGCTCTATAAAAATATGCATTTTCTTAAATTTATTTTCCTTTTATTAAACTACATCTCCTATCTCCCCTTAAATCCTTAAAATAAATCTTCAATTACGTATTTAAATACATTATGCCTATATTAATTCTAAGATCAATAAAATACCCAGTCTATTTTATACTAGCAGTCTCCGTGGTGTAGTGGTAAGACACTCGCCTGGCGTTCCGCGAGCGCTATGTCATGGGTTCGTATCCTGGCCGGGGAGGATTTACTGGCCGCAATTCCTTAACTGTAGCCTCTGTTTAACACAACAGTAAAATGTGTACTTGGATGAAAAAACGATTCTTCGCGGCAGGGGATCGTATTCCAGGGACCATAGGATTAAGGACTTGCCCGAAACGCTACGCGTACTAGTGGCTGTACAAGAATGTAACAACTCTTGTATATATCTCAATACCCAAAACTAAATATATAATTGGCTATCATACCCTTTAAAATACATAATAATTAATAATAATTCATTGTGTCGAGGGACAGGCAGCCAGAGTGTATGTATACACGTTAAGCAGATCAATGTATATAAATTATAGTTAACTATAAATAAATTAGTTATAATATAGATGTACATATAATATACATCTATATTATAACAAGCTGACTAAGTACTGGGCATCTATTTACTGCTAGGTGAACCGGAGCATTAGGTGATAGCAAATGAGCCCAGCCATTTCTGTCTCGCCCGGGATTCGAACCCGATATTCCCGATTATGAGTCTCGAACGATCCCGACTGTACCACCGGAACGTTAAAGAATATTACATCACTTAAATACTTAAGTACCAAAGTCCTTCATATTCCTTTTGAATCCTTAAAAGAACATTTCATTTCGCCTTAAACATGGTAACATTGATTTCTTAAATCCCTAAAAATGAACCCTCATCCCCACCTTAATAAAAGATCCCCCCTTCCCCTCTGAAAAATTACAAACCCCTTGAGAGATGGGAAGGGGAAACAGAGATGGGTGAGGGGAGGGGAAATGGGGAGATGGGGAGAAAAGGCATGATATTGGGAGAATACACTTACAGGGGAGAGGGGAGAGACAAGGAAAGGAGATGGTGGAGAGGGGGGAGGGAGGAGATGGGGAGGGAGCTAGGTAAGGGTGATAGGGTGAGGGGAAGACTGAAAGAGGGGAAGTTACAAGCTTGGTGTACGAAACTGAAGGGGAAAAAAACTCTCATGCCCTCGTGAGCAGAGTTCCGGTCTCCCCTTGCTCAAGACGCCACTGGTCCCCTCATTGAGGCTTGCAAGTGAGGGGTTTTGCGAAGCAAGATGGACTCGTTTCCCCTCACGCACACAGCTGAGGGCGTCGTTCGACTCTCCAAACACACTTGCTTGTACACAGCACTTTATGTACACCTACTACGGGCTCACCATAGGCTGTGCTGCTTGGAACTTTTTGTTCCAAGTAGCAAATCTTAAACAACTCCTTCGGGTAAATACACTTCAGCGTATTCCTACGTCAGTTCACGCGGTAAAAGTACCAACAAGCTGGCTGATCAAGCAACAAACTCTCCCGAAAACGGCTTGGTGAGAACTGGACCGTTCGGGAAGTGAGCCCAGGAATCCTCATATCTTCACCTAGGAAGACCATAGGCTAGGTAGCCCGCATTTTGCTAGACTGTCAAAAAGCATTTGATATCGTTCCATCAGAGAGAGGTAGATCATACCTTTCCATAGTCACCTGTAGGTAAGCCTCCCCTTCCCTTCGGCCTCTCTCACACACGCCCTCTATCCCACCTGTCCCACAGACCCCCCCCCCCTCCCATCTCTCCTATCCACCGACAATTTACAAAAGGATATCGGAAGGTTTTAATACTTTTTCGGAAGCAAAGCTGAAGGAGAGAGGAAATTTCCACTAAGAATGGCTCGGCAGGACAATATCCGAAGGAGGAAATTGTCGTCAATTACCACTCAGAGCAACGGTAGGAGAAGAGCAGGAAAAAGGGGCTCCTGGTGATGGCTAGGGAGATGAGGAGAGGGAGGCTGGGGGGGAAAAGGAGGGAGGGAGATTGTTGGAGGGAGGGAGGGAGGGAAGAGATTGAAATAAGAAGAAAGAGGGAGACGGAGAGAAAGCTGGAAGATGAGAGAGGGGAAAAGAGGGAGAAATATGAGAAACTGAAGAAAGGGAGGCGAAGAGATGGGAGGGAGGGAGAGAGGTAGAGAGAGGGAATGAGGTAGAGAGAGAGAGAGAGAGAGAGAGAGAGAGAGAGAGAGAGAGAGAGAGAGAGAGAGAGAGAGAGAGAGAGAGAGAGAGAGAGAGAGAGAGAGAGAGAGGGAGGTAGAGAGAGGGAATCAGGTAGAGAGAGAGAGAGAGAGAGAGAGAGAGAGAGAGAGAGAGAGAGAGAGAGAGAGAGAGAGAGAGAGAGAGAGAGAGAGAGAGAGAGAGAGAGAGAGAGAGAGAGAGAGAGAGAGAGAGAGAGAGAGAGAGAGAGAGAGAGAGAG
>NC_091185.1:3020815-3038315 GCF_040958095.1 Procambarus clarkii
CGATTAAACACGATAAATATTTCTGAAACCAAAATTTTGTACCACATCAACTTCTTCACGATTGATTCTCATTCTTAAGAAGGAAGTTAAATAGCTTCTTCACGATTGATTCTGATTCTTTAGTAGGAAATTAAATACTATTATAATGCCGGCTATCACGTTGATTAAGAAGAACTCGGGTACCTGTAGCCTGGACCAGCGACAGACTCCTTGATGTCCGTACGTGCGTCTTAAAAGTAATTCTCCACCCCCCCAAGATTCTTACAAAACATAATTACATATCTCTTTAGTTTACCCTCGAGAAGCACTGACTGGTTGGTCGGGAGACGGCTTCGCTTCTTGCAGGTCGGCGCTCGATCTCCGACGGTTCAAGTGGTTGGCCACCATTTCTTTTCCCATCCGTCCCAGTTCCAGATCCTTATCCTCATATACCTTGAAAGTCGTTCTGGGTTAGTACTTTCTCTGGATATCTAAGATATTTATCTTCTTTATCGAGAAGCAGGAACAATGGTGTTGCACAGAGTGGAGACGCAACAAGAACAATGTTCTCGTGTTCAGGAGCAACTAGAACACTGTTCTCGTGTTCAGGAGCAACTAGAACACTGTTCTCGTGTTCAGGAGCAACTAGAACACTGTTCTCGTGTTCAGGAGCAACTAGAACACTGTTCTCGTGTTCAGGAACAACTAGACCACTGTTCTCGTGTTCAGGAGCAACTAGAACACTGTTCTCGTGTTCCGGAGCAACTAGAACACTGTTCTCGTGTTCAGGAGCAACTAGAACACTGTTCTCGTGTTCAGGAACAACTAGAACACTGTTCTCGTGTTCAGGAGCAACTAGAACACTGTTCTCGTGTTCAGGAGCAACTAGAACACTGTTCTCGTGTTCAGGAGCAACTAGAACACTGTTCTCGTGTTCAGGAACAACTAGAACACCAAAACACCGTCTTTACCTTAGTCGTTCAACAGGGCAGCAGCAGCAGTCACGACCTTCACTGTCCTCTGATGTTAATTGTCCCCCATTTCTCCGGCGCACATACGCCCCTTCCGTGTAGAGGAGCCCCCCTACCCCTTCCTTACACACCCCTTTTCCCCCCCTTCCCACCCACCTTTCCCCCTCTCCTCCCTCTCTCTATTCTTCCCCCTCCCTCCCTCCCTCCCTCTCCCGCCTACGTGCCACTAAGAGACTCCGTGCGAGTGTCTGGTTGTGGGAGGACAATGAACCCAGAGAAGCAAATCCGACAACACCCCTTTAGGTCATCGGTTCGAGGCCCTGCAGCGGCGAGCAGAGGAAGGAGGGAGGAGCGAGAATATGGGGAGAGTGGGGGAGAGGGGGAGAGGAGAGAGGGAACAATGGAAGGACTGGAAGAGGGGAAGAAGTAGGAGATGGAAGAGGAGAGGAATAAGGAACAAGGGGATGGAATAGCTGGCGTTTAAGAGATTATTAAGATCTCATAGATTTCCACATTTTACTAAACACTGCATGAGAGTTCTGTTCCCAAAAATAAATAAATAAATATCTTGAGGTTATCTTGAGATGATTTCGGGGCTTTTAGTATCCCCGCGGCCCGGTCCTCGACTAGGCCTCCACCCCCAGGAAGCAGCCCTTGACAGCTGACTATCTCCCAGGTACCTATTTACTGCTAGGGAACAGGAGCATAGGGTGAAAGAAACTCTGCCCATTGTTTCTCGCCGGCGCCCGGGATCGAACCCGGGACCACAGGATAAACAGTCCAGCGTGCTGTCCGCTCGGCCGACCGGCTCCCTGCCCTGGCTAATAAATAAATGAAATATATTGATACATCGGCAATTTTGGACGTCAGAAAATTGAGAAAACATCGGAAATATGTTAGGACGTCGGAGATTTGTTTCGTTTAAGGCGGTGGAAATAGATTACGATAGCGGAAATAGTTTAAGATGTCGGAAATTGTGACAAAAATACGCAGAAGTTACAAGACGACAGAAATAGTGAAAAGTGGAGCAAATAGTGAAAAATTAGTGAATAACATAAATTCTTATATCAGTGATGAATAGTGACAAGCGATGAAAAAATTAGAAAATTATTAGACACATTAGAAATAGTGAAGATCGCCGGAAAAGATGACGGAAATATTCCAATTTCGAAATCATGGAAAATAGTGATATCGAAAATAGCTAAATAGAAATGCTAGAAATAGTTACTAGTGAGAAATAGCGGAGAACGGAAAGAATAACGATAGCGTCCGGTATAGTGAAATGTTTATGAAATAGTGAAAGACTTCGGATTTAGTGAACGTCTTTCGAATTAGTAGAGACTTAAATATTAAGTCTGAATATTCTGAAATAAAAATTGGTTTTAACAACCAAGAAATGCAGAAAAAAAGTGAAAATTGTCGGAACAAATTAAAATAATTGAAAAAAGTGAAATGATAGGGAAATAGTGAAAGTGATTTTAGAAACAGTGAAAGCCTGGGGAAAGTGAAAAGTTTGGGAAATAGGAAAAAGCTGCAGCTAATTGTGAAAAGCTTACAAAATAGTGAAAAAAGTCTTGATAAATAATAGAAGTCTTTGGAAATAGTGAAAGGCTGTAGAAATAACAAAAGGCTTGGGAAATAGTGAGAAATGTGAGACAGTGAAAAGCGCTGTACCCAGTCTTCAAGAAGAACAGAGAAGAGAGGAAGAGAGAAGAGAGGAACAGGAAAGAGGAACAGGAAAGGTAGAGTCTTGATTGACTACACTGTTCTTTCTTCAATCACGTCTTATTGTGCTGAAACTCTCTCTTATGTGGTATTTTGAAGTCATTTCCGTCAATCATCAATTCAATCTTCTCTGTTTCTGCCTCTCCTTTTATTCTCTAATCATCTATGTATGTCTAACTCTTCTCTCTCCCTCTCTCTCTCTCTGTTTATCTTTCTCCTTCTTTCTATTTATCTCTCTGTCTCTACTCTTTCTCTCTCTCTTCTTTTTTCTGTTATATATTTATTTATTTATGATATTATCTTTTTAACGAGAAACTTAATTTATAGTTATCGTCAAGTGGATATCCACGATAACGTCATATCATGGAGACTTCGGTCTCGTTAATGGTAGGACTCTACGATATCTCCGTCAGCGGGGAGCACCACCGCTACTCCGTCAGCAGGGAGCACCACCGATGTTCCGTCAGCAGGGAGCACCACCGCTCCTCCGTCAGCAGGGAGCACCACCGCTGTTCCGTCAGCAGGGAGCACCACCGCTGTTCCGTCAGCAGGGAATACCACCGCTCCTCCGTCAGCAGGGAGCACCATCGCTCTTCCGTCAGCAGGGAGCTCCACCGCTACTCCGTGAGCAGGGAGCACCACCGCTGTTCCGTCAGCGGGGAGCACCACCGCTACTTCCGTGAGCAGGGAGCACCACCGTTCCTCCGTCAGCGGGGAGCACCACTGCTGTTCCGTCAGCAGGGAGCACCACCGCTGTTCCGTCAGCAGGGAGCACCACCGTTCCTCCGTCAGCAGGGAGCACCACCGTTCCTCCGTCAGCAGGGAGCACCACCGCTCTTCCGTCAGCAGGGAGCACCACCGCTGTTCCGTCAGCAGGGAGCACCACCGCTGTTCCGTCAGCAGGGAGCACCACCGCTGTTCCGTCAGCAGGGAGCACCACCGCTGTTCCGTCAGCAGGGAGCACCACCGCTGTTCCGTCAGCAGGGAGCACCACCGCTACTCCGTCAGCAGGGAGCACCACCGCTGTTCCGTCAGCAGGGAGCACCATCGCTCTTCCGTCAGCAGGGAGCACCACCGCTATTCCGTCAGCAGGGAGCACCACCGCTCCTCCGTCAGCAGGGAGCACCACCGCTCCTCCGTCAGCAGGGAGCATCACCGCTGTTCCGTCAGCAGGGAGCACCACTGCTCCTTCGTCAGCAGGGAGCACCACCGCTGTTCCGTCAGCAGGGAGCACCACCGCTGTTCCGTCAGCAGGGAGCACCACCGCTGTTCCGTCAGCAGGGAGCACCACCGCTGTTCCGTCAGCAGGGAGCACCACCGCTGTTCCGTAAGCAGGGAGCACCAACACTCTTCTTTCAGCAGGGAGAAGCACCGCTGTTCCGTCAGCAGGGAGCACCACCGCTGTTCCGTCAGCAGGGAGCATCACCGCTCCTTCGTCAGCAGGGAGCACCACCGCTGTTCCGTCAGCAGGGAGCACCACCGCTGTTCCGTCAGCAGGGAGCACCACCGCTGTTCCGTAAGCAGGGAGCACCAACACTCTTCTTTCAGCAGGGAGCATCACCGCTGTTCCGTCAGCAGGGAGCACCACTGCTCCTTCGTCAGCAGGGAGCACCACCGCTGTTCCGTCAGCAGGGAGCACCACCGTTCCTCCGTCAGCGGGGAGCACCACCGCTCCTCCGTCAGCAGGGAGCACCACCGCTGTTCCGTCAGCAGGGAGCACCACCGCTGTTCCGTCAGCGGGGAGCACCACCGCTCTTCCGTCAGCGGGGAGCACCACCGCTCTTCCGTCAGCAGGGAGCACCACCGCTCTTCCGTCAGCAGGGAGCACCACCGCTGTTCCGTCAGCAGGGAGCACCACCGCGGTTCCGTCAGTAGGGAGCACCACCGCTGTTCCGTCAGCAGGGAGCATCACCGCTGTTCCGTCAGCAGGGAGCACCACCGCTCCTCCGTCAGCAGGGAGCACCACCGCTGTTTCGTCAGCAGGGAGCACCACCGCTGTTCCGTCAGCAGGGAGCACCACTGCTCCTCCGTCAGCAGGGAACACCACCGCTCCTCCGTCAGCAGGGAGCACCACCGCTCCTCCGTCAGCAGGGAGCACCACCGCTGTTTCGTCAGCAGGGAGCACCACCGCTGTTCCGTCAGCAGGGAGCACCACTGCTCCTCCGTCAGCAGGGAGCACCACAGATCCTCCGTCAGCAGGGAGCACCACCGCTGTTCCATAAGCAGGGAGCACCAACACTCTTCTTTCAGCAGGGAGCAGCACCGCTACTCCGTCAGCAGGGAGCACCACCGTTCCTCCTTCAGCAGGGAGCACCACCGCTCCTCCGTCAGCAGGGAGCATCACCGCTGTTCCGTCAGCAGGGAGCAGCACCGCTGTTCCGTCAGCAGGGAGCACCATCCCTTCTCCGTCAGCAGGGAGCACCACCGATCCTCAGTCAGCAGGGAGCACCACCGATCCTCCGTCAGCAGGAAGCACCACCGCTATTCCGTCAGCAGGGAACACCACCGCTATTCCGTCAGCAGGGAGCACCACCGCTGTTCCGTCAGCAGGAAGCACCACCGCTGTTCCGTCAGCAGGGAGCACCACCGCTGTTTCGTCAGCAGGGAGCACCACCGCTGTTCCGTCAGCAGGGAGCACCACTGCTCTTCCGTCAGCAGGGAACACCACCGCTCCTCCGTCAGCAGGGAGCACCACTGCTCCTCCGTCAGCAGGGAGCACCACCGCTCCTCCGTCAGCAGGGAACACCAGCGCTGTTCCGTCAGCAGGGAGCACCACTGCTCCTCCGTCAGCAGGGAACACCACCGCTGTTCCGTCAGCGGGAAGCATCACCGCTGTTCCGTCAGCAGGGAACACCACCGCTGTTCCGTCAGCAGGGAGCACCACCGCTCCTCCGTCAGCAGGGAGCACCACTGCTCCTCCGTCAGCAGGGAACACCACCGCTCCTCCGTCAGCAGGGAGCACCACCGCTGTTTCGTCAGCAGAGAGCACCACCGCTGTTCCGTCAGCGGGAAGCATCACCGCTGTTCCGTCAGCAGGGAGCTCCACCGCTGTTCCCTCAGCAGGGAGCACCACCGCTGTTCCGTCAGCAGGGAGCACCACCGCTGTTCCGTCAGCGGGAAGCATCACCGCTGTTCCGTCAGCAGGGAGCACCACCGCTGTTCCGTCAGCAGGGAGCACCACCGCTGTTCCGTCAGCAGGGAGCACCACCGCTGTTCCGTCAGCGGGAAGCATCACCGCTGTTCCGTCAGCAGGGAGCACCACCGCTGTTCCGTCAGCGGGAAGCATCAGCGCTGTTCCGTCAGCAGGGAGCACCACCGCTGTTCCGTCAGCAGGGAGCACCACCGCTGTTCCGTCAGCAGGGAGCACCACCGCTGTTCCGTCAGCAGGGAGCTCCACCGCTGTTCCGTCAGCAGGGAGCACCACCGCTGTTCCGTCAGCGGGAAGCATCAGCGCTGTTCCGTCAGCAGGGAGCACCACCGCTGTTTCGTCAGCAGGGAGCACCACCGCTGTTCCGTCAGCAGGGAGCACCACCGCTGTTCCGTCAGCAGGGAGCACCACCGCTGTTCCGTCAGCAGGGAGCACCACCGCTGTTCCGTCAGCAGGGAGCACCACCGCTGTTCCGTCAGCAGGGAGCACCACCGCTGTTCCGTCAGCAGGGAGCACCACCGCTGTTCCGTCAGCGGGAAGCATCAGCGCTGTTCCGTCAGCAGGGAGCACCACCGCTGTTCCGTCAGCGGGAAGCATCACCGCTGTTCCGTCAGCAGGGAGCACCACCGCTGTTCCGTCAGCAGGGAGCACCACCGCTGTTCCGTCAGCAGGGAGCACCACCGCTGTTCCGTCAGCGGGAAGCATCACCGCTGTTCCGTCAGCAGGGAGCACCACCGCTGTTTCGTCAGCAGGGAGCACCACCGCTGTTCCGTCAGCAGGGAGCACCACCGCTGTTCCGTCAGCAGGGAGCACCACCGCTGTTCCGTCAGCAGGGAGCACCACCGCTGTTCCGTCAGCAGAAGCACCACCGCTGTTCCGTCAGCGGGGAGCACCACCGCTGTTCCGTCAGCAGGGAGCACCACCGCTGTTCCGTCAGCGGGAAGCATCAGCGCTGTTCCGTCAGCAGGGAGCACCACCGCTGTTCCGTCAGCGGGGAGCACCACCGCTGTTCCGTCAGGGGGGAGCACCACCGCTCCTCCGTCAGCAGGGAGCACCACCGCTCCTCCGTCAGCAGGGAGCACCACCGCTGTTCCGTCAGCAGGGAGCACCACCGCTGTTCCGTCAGCAGGGAAGCACCACCGCTGTTCCGTCAGCAGGGAGCACCACCGCTGTTCCGTCCGCAGGGAGCACCACCGCTGTTCCGTCAGCAGGGAGCACCACCGCTGTTCCGTCAGCAGGGATCACCACCGCTGTTCCGTCAGCGGGGAGCACCACCGCTGTTCCGTCAGGGGGGAGCACCACCGCTGTTCCGTCAGCAGGGAGCACCACCGCTGTTCCGTCAGCAGGGAGCACCACCGCTGTTCCGTCAGCGGGGAGCACCACCGCTGTTCCGTCAGCGGGGAGCACCACCGCTGTTCCGTCAGCGGGGAGCACCACCGCTCTTCCGTCAGCAGGGAGCACCACCGCTGTTCCGTCAGGGGCGAGCACCACCGCTGTTCCGTCAGCAGGGAGCACCACCGCGGTTCCGTCAGCGGGGAGCACCACCGCTCTTCCGTCAGCAGGGAGCACCACCGCTGTTCCGTCAGCAGGGAGCACCACCGCTGTTCCGTCACCAGGGAGCACCACCGCGGTTCCGTCAGCGGGGAGCACCACCGCTCTTCCGTCAGCAGGGAGCACCACCGCTCTTCCGTCAGCAGGGAGCACCACCGCTGTTCCGTCAGCAGGGAGCATCACCGCTCCTCCGTCAGCAGGAAGCACCACCTCTGTTCCGTCAGCAGGGAGCACCACCGCTCCTCCGTCAGCAGGGAGCATCACCGCTCCTCCGTCAGCAGGGAGCACCACCGCTGTTCCGTCAGCAGGGAGCACCACCGCTCCTCCGTCAGCAGGAAGCACCACCTCTGTTCCGTCAGCAGGGAGCACCACCGCTCCTCCGTCAGCAGGGAGCATCACCGCTCCTCCGTCAGCAGGGAGCACCACCGCTGTTCCGTCAGCAGGGAGCACCACCGCTCCTCCGTCAGCAGGAAGCACCACCTCTGTTCCGTCAGCAGGGAGCACCACTGCTCCTCCGTCAGCAGGGAGCACCACCGCTGTTCCGTCAGCAGGGAGCACCACCGCTGTTCCGTCAGCAGGGAGCACCACCGCTCCTCCGTCAGCAGGAAGCACCACCTCTGTTCCGTCAGCAGGGAGCACCACCGCTGTTCCGTCAGCAGGGAGCATCACCGCTCCTCCGTCAGCAGGGAGCACCACCGCTGTTCCGTCAGCAGGGAGCATCACCGCTCCTCCGTCAGCAGGGAGCACCACCGCTGTTCCGTCAGCAGGGAGCATCACCGCTGTTCCGTCAGCGGGGAGCACCACCGCTCTTCCGTCAGCGGGGAGCACCACCGCTGTTCCGTCAGCAGGGAGCACCACTGCTCCTCCGTCAGCAGGGAGCACCACCGCTCTTCCGTCAGCAGGGAGCATCACCGCTGTTCCGTCAGCGGGGAGCACCACCGCTCTTCCGTCAGCGGGGAGCACCACCGCTGTTCCGTCAGCAGGGAGCACCACCGCTCTTCCGTCAGCGGGGAGCACCACCGCTGTTCCGTCAGCGGGGAGCACCACCGCTCTTCCGTCAGCGGGGAGCACCACCGCTCTTCCGTCAGCGGGGAGCACCACCGCTGTTCCGTCAGCGGGGAGCACCACCGCTCTTCCGTCAGCGGGGAGCACCACCGCTGTTCCGTCAGCGGGGAGCACCACCGCTGTTCCGTCAGCGGGGAGCACCACCGCTGTTCCGTCAGCGGGGAGCACCACCGCTGTTCCGTCAGGGGGGAGCACCACCGCTCTTCCGTCAGCGGGGAGCACCACCGCTGTTCCGTCAGCGGGGAGCACCACCGCTCTTCCGTCAGCGGGGAGCACCACCGCTCTTCCGTCAGCAGGGAGCACCACCGCTCTTCCGTCAGCGGGGAGCACCACCGCTCTTCCGTCAGCGGGGAGCACCACCGCTGTTCCGTCAGCGGGGAGCACCACCGCTCTTCCGTCAGCGGGGAGCACCACCGCTCTTCCGTCAGCGGGGAGCACCACCGCTCTTCCGTCAGCGGGGAGCACCACCGCTCTTCCGTCAGCGGGGAGCACCACCGCTCTTCCGTCAGCGGGGAGCACCACCGCTCTTCCGTCAGCGGGGAGCACCACCGCTCTTCCGTCAGCGGGGAGCACCACCGCTGTCGGCTATGTTGGAAAGATAGTGACACATGTTTGGCTATGTTGGAGTTCTATACACACATGTTTGGCTATGTTGGAGTGCTATACACACATGTTTGGCTATGTTGGAGTGCTATAAACACATGTTTGGCTATGTTGGAGTGCTATAAACACATGTTTGCCTATTAGAAGCAGTTAACAAGTCAATCTCTAAACTATCTCTGAGAAGTTGAGAAAAGTTCTTTCTGCGATCGAAGAAATTTCACCTCTTGTATCACGTTAATGTATCCTGTATGTGTCTCGGGGTATCAGGTTGATGTATCCTATGTATCATTAGGGGGGGGGGGGTTGATTACCAGATTGATGTGTCACCATAGAACACCAGATTGATGACCACTGTCCATTTTCTCTAGTCCCCTCTTGTATAATTAACGACATTTAACGACATTTAACGACAATTAACGACATTTAACGACATTTAACGACATTTAACGACAATTAACGACATTTAACGACATTTAACGACATTTAACGACATTTAACGACAATTAACGACAATTAACGACATTTAACGACATTTAACGACAATTAACGACATTTAACGACATTTAACGACAATTAACGACATTTAACGACATTTAACGACATTTAACGACATTTAACGACAATTAACGACAATTAACGACATTTAACGACATTTAACGACATTTAACGACATTTAACGACAATTAACGACATTTAACGACATTTAACGACATTTAACGACATTTAACGACAATTAACGACAATTAACGACATTTAACGACATTTAACGACATTTAACGACAATTAACGACAATTAACGACATTTAACGACATTTAACGACATTTAACGACATTTAACGACATTTAACGACAATTAACGACATTTAACGACATTTAACGACAATTTGCAACAAGTAAATTAGTTGCAAAGCATGATAATCAACTTCAGAATGAACAAACATACACATTATGTAGAGTAGTTGGGGGAGGTATTTAACATAGGTAATGAGGAGGTTACCGACAAGCGTTTTTTTTGTGTGTTCATCTTTCTCCAAAATCTCTTTTTTTTTTTGTGTGTGGATTTGCTAAACTGTTGTGGTTTTTACCTCGCCTGACGTGCTGGAACCTAGGGCTGCCGACGTCAATATTAGTGTCGTCAATATTAGTGACGTCGATAAGTCTTATTTCGATAAATCTGCGGACTTTTGACGCTGTGATCGAAAGTCTTGAAAGTGTGAGGACTTAAGTGTGGGTACAGATTGGCCTTATACTTATCAAGGTGTTTAGGTGATTGTTAAGACTTGATTGTTTGCTGTGGATGGGCTAAGACGCCATTTAAGACTTCCTGTGGTGTTGTCTGAGAAAGTTTGAAAGATACTTTGAGAAGTAGCATAAATGTTGATATAATTTGGGTAGAATATGAATCAGTATTTTTTGTTTTATTTTTCGGAGAATTCGCATGTACACAGGTGTCTATGATTATGTGAAATGCTACATAGTGTTTGTAATGAGTATGTGGTACAGGGCTATTATATAGCTATCCTAGACTACATGAAGAGCCAAATAGTTTCTGTCAAGAGCTAGATTTCCCATCTCTTTCAGTCACACAGGGCCCAGGGGCCTGATTCACGAAAGCAGTTACCCAAGCACTTACGAACCTGAACATCTTTTCTCAATATTTGGCAGCTTTGTTTCCAATTATTAAACAGTTAATGAGCTCCGAAGCACCAGGAGGCTGTTTAGAACAATAACAACAGTTGAATGGGAAGTTTTCATGCTTGTAAACTGTTTAATAAATGTAACCAAAGCCGTCAAAGATTGAGGAAAGATGAACACGTTCGTAAGAGCTTGCGTAAGTGCTTTTGTGAATCTGGCCCCAGAATATTAACCCCATGCCCTGGCAGATTATGGAAGTATTATGAGGGGTATCCTGATACCCCTTATAATATCCGTCACAATCGACTTGAGAATGGTCTAAGACGGACCGAAACGTCGTCGTCCCTTCGCCTTCTAGTGTGTGGTCTGGTCAACATACTTTAGCCACGTTATTGTGACTCATCGCCTGCACAGGGGTATTCTCATGATTAGGAGAGATGAGGAAGTCCTCACGAAACTCAAGATTCCTCACACCGGCAGAGCTGAAAGGTCTTGTGACTGGACATTCAATAACGTTAAGTATGAGATCATGATTTAGCTCTCACCTAGAGTGCTAGTAATGGGAGAATCGTCACCTGTCACAGGTAAAGGTATTTTATATTGACATGAAAAATGAATAAACAGACGTAGAGACAGACAGACAAGCAGGCAACCTGGCCGACAGATAGACGCAGACTGACAGACATATAACACAACATACATACCCTTAAATAGGAAGACAGGCAGATAGACAGAGAGAGACAGACAACATACACTCATACCCTTAATAGACAGACAAATAGATCTATTGAACTCTCACCTCCTTGGAATCATGAACTACAACCCCATCAGTGGTCTTAAGAAATCTACACTGTACTCTTCACGTGTACGAGCCCTGAGTAGATAATTAGAATTACGAGAGGAGACAGAGTAGATTGACTACTCCAATCTACTTCTACTAAAGCCAATATTAACACATATATATTACGACTACTGCTGCTACCATATTTTCTACTACTGCTAACAATGAGTTAATAACGCATAGCAAATATTTAATAATAATAAATTTTTTTATCAAAACAGTAATAACATTTGTCGAAAGGATCAGAGAACATAGATTCTAAAATATTCTCTAATATTCAAAATCTTAACGATATACTAAGTGAAGAGTACCTCATTGACAACGATATAGTGAGTGAAGAGTAACTCATTGACAACGATATAGTGAGTGAAGAGTAACTCATTGACAACGATATAGTGAGTGAAGAGTAACTCATTGACAACGATATAGTGAGTGAAGAGTAACTCATTGACAACGATAGAGTGAGTGAAGAGTAACTCATTGACAACGATATAGTGAGTGAAGAGTAACTCATTGACAACGATATAGTGAGTGAAGAGTAACTCATTGACAACGATATACTGAGTGAAGAGTAACTCATTGACAACGATATAGTGAGTGAAGAGTAACTCATTGACAACGATATACTGAGTGAAGAGTAACTCATTGACAACGATATAGTGAGTGAAGAGTAACTCATTGACAACGATATACTGAGTGAAGAGTAACTCATTGACAACGATATAGTGAGTGAAGAGTAACTCATTGACAACGATATAGTGAGTGAAGAGTAACTCATTGAGATAGTGAGTTCGTAATGCGTCAGATAGTGAGTTCGTAATGCGGGGTCCCTGTGGCCGAGAGGTGAGCGCTCACTGTTCGTAAGCTACTAGTCTTGGGTCTGAATCCTGGCCAGGGTGGAACGACTGGGCACCGCCCTTTCGCTCCCATACCTTCCTGTGGGCCCATCAGGAACCTACCTCGATGCAGGCGATGAGTCACAATAACGTGGCTGAAGTATGTTGACCAGACCACACACTAGAAGTTGAAGGGACGACGACGTTTCGGTCCGTCCTGAACCATTCTCAAGTCGATTGTGATGACAATCGACTTGAGAATGGTCCAGGACGGACCGAAACGTCGTCGTCCCTTCAACTTCTAGTGTGTGGTCTGGTCAACACCTACCTCGATCTAAAACAATTGACAGATCGCGTTCTAAGGAAAATATGGCGCGCTGGATAACAAAATCCGTTTTTAAACCTGGCCCGAGAACTAAAGCCCAACACACAGAAAGTGAGGGTGCTTAAATAGTCGTTGTTGCTATTTTTAAACTATATGAAGGTTTATTTTTTTATGTTAGGAGTAAGCTATGTGATACCAAAGTCCCTATCTCGTAGAATTATTAGTCATACACGACCATAAGATTAGCTATACACACTGGTAAACCTTGAATGCATCATGAGGATATCATCATAAACACGAGAGGTAATAAAGAAATTAGAAACCTCCGGGTACCTCATGCCGACGGGTCTGAGAAGGTCAATGACTGGGCATTCAGTGATGTAGTGTGGGAGATCATGCCGCAGTTCCTGCTCACAGAGTTTGCACGTGGAGTGCTCAGGATTGGGAGACCCGTCACCTGCAGCCACCTGCCACAGGTAACGGTAACCCAACCTGATCCTTGCAACCACTGTGGCACACAGTCTGGTGGACGTTTTGTGCTCATACACATTGGTTTCGGATCTGAACAATGGCTACTTATTCTGTTGCTTTCGTAACATTAGATTTTTGTAATTTCTATCCAACTAGACCTTAGTGTTTGCCGTACGATAGTCTTGACAGCAGAGATGGCGATACCTAGCTTTAATTCAACTTCATCATTGTTGCAATCTAATTTGGCTGCAATGTCTGTATCATCTTGAGGTTATCTTGAGATGATTTCGGGGCTTTAGTGTCCCCACGGCCCGGTCCTCGACCAGGCCTCCACCCCCAGGAAGCAGCCCGTGACAGCTGACTAACACCCAGGTACCTATTTTACTGCTAGGTAACAGAGATCATGATGATGAGTTATATATATGTGAGATGGTATTCACACAAGGTATTCTAAAATTTATATACTATGTGGCGAGCTGGTTACTTATTAATGCTATTTTGCTGGTATTGCTGTCGATTTTGCCTGAGACGTTTTTAATTGCTTGAAGAAAAAACTATAAATCACAAATAAACATTCCTTCGTTTGTGTTTTATTTTAGTGTAGTGGTAGCTAGTTGCAGTGTAGTGGTAGCTAGTTGCAGTGTAGTGGTAGCTAGTTGCAGTGTAGTGGTAGCTAGTTGCAGTGTAGTGGTAGCTAGTTGCAGTGTACTGGTAGCTAGTTGCAGTGTAGTGGTAGCTAGTTGCAGTGTAGTGGTAGCTAGTTGCAGTGTAGTGGTAGCTAGTTGCAGTGTAGTGGTAGCTAGTTGCAGTGTAGTGGTAGCTAGTTGCAGTGTAGTGGTAGCTAGTTGTAGTGTAGTGGTAGCTAGTTGTAGTGTAGTGGTAGCTAGTTGTAGTGTAGTGGTAGCTAGTTGCAGTGTAGTGGTAGCTAGTTGTAGTGTAGTGGTAGCTAGTTGTAGTGTAGTGGTAGCTAGTTGCAGTGTAGTGGTAGCTAGTTGTAGTGTAGTGGTAGCTAGTTGTAGTGTAGTGGTAGCTAGTTGTAGTGTAGTGGTAGCTAGTTGCAGTGTAGTGGTAGCTAGTTGCAGTGTAGCTAGTTCTGTTTGTGTAGAGACCAGGCAGTTGTTTGACCTGACACTGACAGTCTGTGTACAAGTATTAGTTTAATAAAACTTACTTGCTGCTACAGTCCATCCAGTTGAGGATTGGACTGAGCCATAGTTGAGGTATAGACAGATATAGGTTTCAGATCTGAACCAATCATAGCTTTTTATACTAGTACTTTCAGGTCGTTGGGAGTCAGTAATTTCTTTCCTATCAGATCTGAGTGTTTGGACCAATACAGTTTTGACAGCAGAGACGGGGATACCTAGATCTAAGTGGCTTTAGGAATATTAAGAAAAAATCTATGGAGATGCACGATGAATTTTGATTATCGCTGACGATACCAAAAGCAGGACACATCGCGATATTCACCTGTCTTGAAACTATATATAATCAAAGATATATAAACAATTCTAATCTAAGAAATATATATATGCACTATTCTTACCTTGGACATACATATACACTATTCTAATCCGGGAATTATACACTCTCTAACTATGGATACACTCACGTTCACCCGACCGTTGCTCGCCACGGGAGAGAGAGAGAGAGAGAGAGAGAGAGAGAGAGAGAGAGAGAGAGAGAGAGAGAGAGAGAGAGAGAGAGAGAGAGAGAGAGAGAGAGAGCCAGGGCCGAGAGATAAACATTCACCTGTCCAGGGGGGGGGGGGAGTAGATACAAGTAGATACAGCAATGACTGGAGTTATTGCTGTAAACAACCGATGGTTCGAAAAGCGGGATCTAGGAGTCAATGCTCGATCCTGCAGGCACAACTAGGAGAATACAAATAGGTGAGTAAAGGCACACCCCCACGTGACCTGAGCCTTTCACGTCACGTAAAAGTTGGTATTTAAGTTGACACTAAACAATGCAGCAAGTGTTACGGGGTCACCATAGCCCGTGCTACATGGACACTTTGTCCTGAGTAACTATATCTAAAACAACAATGCAGAAAAATTGTGTTTGTTGTGGTATAAAAATGAGTTTGTTCACAAGGAGTTTGATATGGATAAAGCATAATGTTAATTTTGCTCCCAAAGGAACAAACTACTATTCTTCTGAGGGAACAAAGAGATAGTTTAACACTCTTTGCTGTACAATTTTTTTTTTTCAATTGATGTAAGATTTTTTTTGTTTGCTTCTTGCAAAAAATTACATGTTTGTATTAAAACAACAATTTGTTTGTTAAATAAGTTTAATGGAACAATACTGGGTTTAGTTCAAGAGCAGTGTGTGATTGTTTTGGAACAATTAATAAGTTGATTTTGATATCAATATCTGTCTTCGTGGTGAAAGGATATTCTGAATAACTTTGGGTGTTCAGAATATGGTTGAATGATTGTTTATATATGGTGTTTATATATGGTGTTTATATATGGTGTTTATATATGGTGTTTATATATGGTGTTTATATATATGGTGTTTATATATTGTGTTTATATATGGTGTTTATATATGGTGTTTATATATGGTGTTTATATATGGTGTTTATATATGGTGTTTATATATGATTAAATATATGATTGTTTACGGTGGAACACAATGAGTTTATGGTGTTTATCAGATCATGACAAATATGTTTTTTTTGTTGATGAACAATTCCCTGCTTTAGATGGAACAAAATTGTGTTTTTACATAACAGCATCGTGTATATTGCTGAAAATTAGCGTATTTGTGACTGAACAATATTTGATATTTGTGACTGAACAATATTTGATGTTTGTGACTGAACAATATTTGATATTTGTGATTGAACAATATTTGATGTTTGTGACTGAACAATATTTGATGTTTGTGACTGAATAATATTTGATGATTGTGATTGAACAATAATGTTCTTGGATTCAAAATTCGTGTTTGTGGTTGAAAAATATAATGTTTATGGTTGAAAAATGTAGAGGTTAAGGTTTAAAAATATCTTGAGGTCATCTTGAGATGATTTCGGGGCTTAGCGTCCCCGCGGCCCGGTCCTCGACCAGGCCTTCTTTTTGTTACACCCCCCCCCCCAGGAAGCAGCAGCCCGTAGCAGCTGTCTAACTCCCAAGTACCTATTTACTGCTAGGTAACAGGGGACATCAGGGTGAAAGAAACTCTGCCCATTTTTGTTTCCGCCTCCACCGGGGATCGAACCCGGAACCTCAGCACTACGAATATGAAGCGCTGTCTACTCAGCTGTCAGGCCCTGTTGTTTTGCTTGAAAATAAATGATTGTGGTAGAATTATATTGTGGGTAATTGTTGTTGCTCACTGAGACAGATATATTTTCAGGTAGATTCAGGTAGAAATATACTGTGGTTGATTGCGGAGGTATAATATTTTGTTTATATAATATATATAAATATATATATATATATATATATATATATATATATATATATATATATATATATATATATATATATATAACTTTTTGTGGCCAGTGACTATGAGAGAAGTGTGAGGTGGCACTCTTTTCTATGTGGCCAATCCCGACCCGTCCATGTTGGGCACGTACCCAATAGAAATTACTAGGAAAAATTGGATGAAGCAATCCCCCAAGTATTTGGTTTCCAATCTCGAGCATGGAGACAGACTGACAGGCAGACAGACTGACAGGCAGACAGACTGACAGGCAGACAGACTGACAGGCAGACAGACTGACAGGCAGACAGACTGACAGGCAGACAGACTGACAGGCAGACAGATGTTTCTATTTATAGACTCTACGTTAGATTTGATGAATGCTCATTTGGGATTAACCATAATTAGGAGCAGGACTGCTTGAGGACAAGTGTATCTTCGCTTGTGCAAGCAACGTTAATGTGCCGATAAGTCACGTTTATGTTCATGACTTGGTAGTGGCTGTCTTCACACTCATCAATGTCAGCCAACACCATCCTGTGAGTGATGAATGACATCAAAAGTGGATCTTTTCCCGTATGAAAAGTCTTTCTGCAGGATAGCCTACACGTCCTGCAGGACTCCCTCGTCTTGCATTAGCTGCAGGGCACTACGTCCTTCACCATCTGCAGGATATACTTCTTTTTACGCGGTTGCAGGAGCGGCCTTTCTCTTGCTGTCTTCTGCAACAGCTGTCGAGGAAGTGCTTCCTCATATTCAATGTCATATGTGTTTCTCAGCTTCCCAGGAAGTCGAGGCTTCTCACACTAGGCTGTTTCAGTAATCTCGTGACGATGTGGTCTGAGACGTTTATAATCGGCAGGAACTGCAGAGTTGCTTAGTTGTGAAATGCATGCAAGGAAGTACTCA
>NC_091185.1:3043315-3093315 GCF_040958095.1 Procambarus clarkii
AGTTAAGGGTATTGCTTGAGTTGATTTAGTGCTATTTACGGTACAGTTTCTTGAGAAAAAATAAACAAATCAATTATTCCTGACTAGAGGATAGTTAATCCCTGTGTGTGCACGGTGTGTAGAGATAGGGAGGATAGCCACAGTTGTTTGGTCCTAGGGTCGGTTCCCGGGCCGTGCAGGACGTTAAGACACATTGAAATTGAAATTGAAATTGAAATAAGTTTATTGAGGTAAAATACACACAAAGGGATGAGGTAGCTCAAGCTATTCTCACCCGGTTCAGTACATCGTGTTAATACATACATAGACACACATCACAAACAATAAACATATTACCAAACATTCTGAGAGATAAACATCTACATTTCCTAATTAAGACACATTTCCTTATCCCAAATCCTTATCCTGACCCCTTCCCAGTGCTATATAGTCGTAATGGCTTGCCGCTTCCCCCAGATAATTCCCTCATATTCCCTTACACCTTGGGCCACCTTGTCGTGCCTAGAAATCTTGCAAGTCAGTCTCAGCTGTTGTGAGGTATGTTGCTTAATGACACCTTGATACAGTCTAGCTGCGTCACTCCTGCAGCAGCAAGCCCAAACTGTTTCAACACACTTGACAACGCCCGACTGCCTGTGGGAGTCGAACGACACAGTGATCAAATTTAGCTTTTTCAGTGTCACATATGTGCATAGTGAACTGTATCGGGGCTGCTCCAGTATTTATAAGAGGGAGTTATATCATAGCACAATCTGATCATACACTTTAAACCTTCTCTGTGATGCTCAGCTGAATATAAAGACATTCTTAGGGCACAGTTTGTAGAAAGCTGTCACCTGTCTATGGGACGCTGTCACCCGTCAACGGGGAGCTGTCACCTGTCCACGGGAAGCTGCGACTTGAAATTTTCGAGGGGGAAAAGTTGATAGTTTCACTACATTAACTACAAGAACAAATCCAGTTCTCACTTCTAGTGTTGACCTCCAGTCATCAGATCAAGAGCCTCATACCCACACTGGGACCCCAATATCCACACTGGGACTCCAATACC
Organism: Procambarus clarkii; assembly: GCF_040958095.1. Lineage (NCBI taxonomy): Eukaryota > Metazoa > Arthropoda > Malacostraca > Decapoda > Cambaridae > Procambarus > Procambarus clarkii. The sequence goes on from NC_091185.1 coordinate 3,044,367, forward strand.
CACACTGGGACTCCAATATCCGCACTGGGACTCCAATATCCGCACTGGGACTCCAAAATCCACTCTGGGACCCCCAATACCCCCACTGGGACCCCAATACCCACACTGGGACTCCAATACCCACACTGGGACCCCAATACCCACACTGGGACTCCATTACCCACACTGGGACTCCAATACCCACACTGGGACCCCAATACCCACACTGGGACTCCAATACCCACACTGGGACTCCAATACCCACACTGGGACCCCAATACCCACACTGGGACCCCAATACCCACACTGGGACCCCAATATCCACACTTGGGACCCCAATACCCACACTGGGACCACAATACCCACACTGGGACCCCAATACCCACACTGGGACTCCAATACCCACACTGGGACTCCAATACCCACACTGGGACCCCAATACCCACACTGGGACCCCAATACCCACACTGGGACCCCAATATCCACACTTGGGACCCCAATACCCACACTGGGACCCCAATACCCACACTGGGACCCCAATACCCACACTGGGACCCCCAATACCCACACTGGGACCCCCAATACCCACACTGGGACCCCAATACCCACACTGGGACTCCAATATCCACACTTGGGACCCCAATATCCACACTGGGACCCCAATACCCACACTGGGACTCCAATACCCACACTGGGACTCCAATACCCACACTGGGACCCCAATACCCACACTGGGACCCCAATACCCACACTGGGACCCCAATACCCACACTGGGACCCCAATACCCACACTGGGACTCCAATACCCACACTGGGACTCCAATACCCACACTGGGACCCCAATACCCACACTGGGACCCCAATACCCACACTGGGACCCCAATATCCACACTTGGGACCCCAATACCCACACTGGGACCCCAATACCCACACTGGGACCCCAATACCCACACTGGGACCCCCAATACCCACACTGGGACCCCCAATACCCACACTGGGACCCCAATACCCACACTGGGACTCCAATATCCACACTTGGGACCCCAATATCCACACTGGGACCCCAATACCCACACTGGGACTCCAATACCCACACTGGGACTCCAATACCCACACTGGGACCCCAATACCCACACTGGGACCCCAATACCCACACTGGGACCCCCAATACCCACACTGGGACCCCAATACCCACACTGGGACCCAATATCCACACTTGGGACCCCAATACCCACACTGGGACCCCAATACCCACACTGGGACCCCAATACCCACACTGGGACTCCAATACCCACACTGGGACCCCAATACTCACACTGGGACCCCCAGTACCCACACTGGGACCCCAATACCCACACTGGGACCCCAATACCCACACTGGGACCCCAATACCCACACTGGGACCCCAATACCCACACTGGGACCCCGATACCCACACTGGGACCCCAATACCCACACTGGGACCCCAAATACACACACTGGGACCCTAATACCCACACTGGGACCCCAATACCTACACTGGGACCCCGAATACCCACACTGGGACCCCAATACCCACACTGGGACCCCAATACCCACACTGGGACCCCAATACCCACACTGGGACTCCAATACCCACACTGGGACCCCAATACTCACAATGGGACCCCCAGTACCCACACTGGGACCCCAATACCCACACTGGGACCCCAATACCCACACTGGGACCCCAATACCCACACTGGGACCCCAATACCCACACTGGGACCCCCAATACCCACACTGGGACCCCCAATACCCACACTGGGACCCCAATACCCACACTGGGACCCTAATACCCACACTAGGGACCCCAAACTCCAGTGTTCCAAGCTAATCATCCAAAGACTGTTTTCTTTCTTGTTGGAGAAAGTGAAGTTGTCAAAGGGAGAAAGAGAGCAACAAAGGTCTTTCTTTCTTCTTAAAGGTCGGCGTTCGATCTCGTATACAAGAAGATGAGGGTACTATTCCCTCGTCAGAATAGTGTAGATAGGAACTAGAAGATTCATTATTTGTCACTTTAAAACGTTTAGGCCCGAACAGCTGTGAGTGTTAGTGGTGTTAAATATGTTATGTATACTTACTCTGTATACTAATCAAATATTCTTTGTGTATTCCATATTGTATGTATGTACTTGACCTTATATAAATATTATTATTATTATTATTATTATTATTATTATTATTATTATTATTATTATTATTATTATTATTATTATTATTATTATTATTATTATTATTATTATTATTTTTATTATTATTATATATATATTATATATAAATCCCTGAAATATATGTTTAACGGATCTCTAATCCTGTCCATAAAGGACACAGAAAAATGTATATATGGTGGTTAGCATTGTAAATGTCTGGCCACGTCTGTGGTAGAAAATAAAAAGTAAAAAATAAAGAAATGAAATAAAACAGCTCGAATAAGACTTGGCTACAAGGATCTCTGGAAGTTCGGCTTGTATAGGGATCTAGGTGAAGTAAAGTATAAAGTGACAGAGACAAGGGGGTGAAAGTGACATTCACGAAGCAGTTACGCAAGCACTTACGAACCTGTACATCTTTTCTCAATCTTTGGCGGCTTTGTTTACACTTATTAAACAGTTAATGAGTTCCTAAGCTCCAGGCGGCTGTTTATAACAATAACAACAGTTGATATGGAAGTTTTCATGCTTGTAAACTGTTTAGTAAATGTAACCAAAGCCGTCAAAGATTGAGGAAAGATGTACACGTTCGTAAGTGCTTGCGTAACTGCTTCGTGAATCTGTCCCCTTGTCTCTGTCCACACACTTTACACTTTACTTCACTTTACTTCAAGTCCTCTGGGCCAAGGACTCAAATTTGAGCATTACACCTTAAACTGAACTCAAATGTGGCCTTTTGGGAATAAATCTAAACTCACGCTGCATAAAATGACAAACCATATTATTACAAATGATAAAATGTCTGAGTTCCTTCCTTGCATTATATCCATGTTCCGCTTCTAGTAGATAAATGACTTGTAAGACACTAATGAATAATCTGTGTAGTGTAAAGATTTAATAATAAACTCTTTCATGATCCCGTAATATTTCCAAAAATATATTTGTTACCAAAAGTATTTGTTTTTCTAAATACCAGGGAGCTGGTCGGCCGAGCGGACAGCACGCTGGACTTGTGATCCTGTGGTTCTAGGTTCGATCCCGGGCGCCGGCGAGAAACAATGGGCAGAGTTTCTCTCACCCTATGCCCCTGTTACCTAGCAGTAAAATAGGTACCTGGGTGTTAGTCAGCTGTCACGGGCTGCTTACTGGAGGTGGAGGCCTGGTCGAGGACCGGGCCGCGGGGACACCAAAAGCCCCGAAATCATCTCAAGATAACCTCAAGATAATCACAAATATTTTTTTTACCAAAATTCGTATACTAATCAACGTAAATTGCATTTTCTTGTAAATACTTAGATATTATAAATACAAATTTTGTTTAACTAGATGACATTATAATTATCAGATGTGCAGGTTGGGTGTTATAATGGGGAAAATCACCGCTGGCGTCTGAATAAGACCTTTTGTGCTCTCTGTAATCCCTTTTTGCGCTACCGCTCACAGGATGAGTATGGGGTGCACAATAAACTAGCCGCCACCAGCGGCAACAATCACATCAAAGCCTTCTTGAAACATAAATATATCTTGAAACACTCTTGTTTCAAGATATCTTGAAACAAGAGTGTTGAAGATATCTTCTTTCAAGATATCTTCAATTCAAGATATCTAAGTGGCTAGAGAAGTCTAAGGAGACTAGTATTGAGAGCTCTTGACTATACGAAACTCATTATAATAACTAGGGGTGCCAATCACATTGTTTAGTTCAGTAGGCAGTGCCTTCCCTGGAAACACAAACCGTAACTGTCTCTATTTTCCGCTTGTTACAACTTGTAATAAAGTTGTTACATCTTGGCTTAACGTGTTTATGACGTATTAGAACGTTGTTACAACTTGATATATTGGTTGTTATAACTGGTTAGGAGGTGTTAAAACTTGTTCGAACGTTGTACCAACGTCGTAGTTTCGGTGTGTGTTTGGCGGGTTATTCTTCACAACTTTAATTCTCGTTGTTTAAATCCTGACTGACTGCCCAGCATGGCAGGAATATTATGTGCTATACATCCCCCTTAAATCATATGCCAATAGACTGTATACTTCGAAGAAAAAATGAAATGATTAAAAAATATCTGCAAGTAATTACAGATACTTGAAGCTTCAAGAGCCTCATACAGAACGTCCTTAAAATCATTTTTCATGTATCATATAAATTTCTAACAAAAGAGAGCAGAGAGAGAGAGATGCGTCTGATGCCATTTAATCGGATAGCAAATATATCTAAAGGAGGGAGGGGGGGGAGGTGCTTTCAACACGGAAGCAACCTGTTTATTGAGATCCACTGACTTGACAGATATTCGTCGTTTGACTGTGTTATCTGGCAAGGGTTATAAGTACTTCGTTGTAAATCCCTGGAATACACCCCCTTCCCCTCAGGGATACGGGGTACCCCTGGGTTGAAAAAAAAAAACTAATTGAGAATTGAATCAACTGTTTTTGGAATACATCATTTAGATGCTGATCAATAGCAGTTTTCTCGATCACCTTAACTCTTTCTCAATATCTTATGTTGTTAATTCTACAACCTGTCATTTTAGACAGGTTGTGGAATTAACCTGTCATTTTAGACGTGGAACGTTAGTTACACCTGTCTGCCCTAACGTTCTTATACACCTGTCTACCACAACCGTCACCCATAACACCAGTCACAACCCCGTACAACACAACTTCAACACACACACACACACACAACACACACACACACACACACACACACACACACACACACACACACACACACACACACACACACACACACACACACACACACACACACACACACACACACACACACACACACCTCGTGTTAAACCTTTCTGGAGATAAAGGCCAACAGTCTGTTCAATGTCACTCCAGTCACCTGCAAGACTGTCAATATTTATTTAACCTTGTTTGAAAGGTAACTTAAGGCTTAGAGAACGAGTTGAACACAAGTAGAGGTTGTGAATCAATCGTGTAAACTGAGAAAATGGAGTTGAATATCGCCAATTTATGTATGATATCTTGGTGAGTGTTTATTGTAAATGGGTGTTTTAAGGGGGTTATTTTGCTATCATTTCTTTCGAAACTAAACCCTGAGGGCAAGACTGGAATGCGTAGATGATAACGATGATGTTGCTACCCAAAATTCTTCATTCTGTCATTCTGTCATTCGTCATTCTGTCCCATTCTTCAACTGCTTCACATTCCAGTAAGTAGTGCAATAGTGGCGCCTCTGCTTCTGTTTCACAGATATGACACTCTTTAACTATTGGGTTCATTACCTCCCAGCAGCACTTGTAACCAAGTCTGAGTCTGTGTATGGCTACGGCAATGTCTCTGGATATCTTTTTGCCAGGCTTGAAAGAGGAGTAACCAGTGGCTTGTTCGTACCATATCGCAGTGGATCTTCCTTCCGCTACTTTGGCTCTGTGGCGACTTTTGATAGTTGGGAGTAATTTCTTCTTGATTTGTTCCTTAATCTGAAAAAAAACTTGGAGGTATTTTAACCTATATAACAGGTTGAGCAGTAGCAATTTTTGCAAGTGAGTCTGCCTTTTCATTACCATCTATGCCACTGTGACTTGGTATCCAATTTAGGCTGATTGACAGCCCTAGATTTTGGGCTTGTTCTCCTATATGTAGGATTTCTCTGATGAGTTGTATATTATCTCTGTGCTGGCTGGATTACAATGCCTGGAGCGAAGATTTAGAGTCGGTATGAATGATGATATCATGTAAATTATTCTCAATTGTATAGTTTATGACCTCTTTCAGGGCGTAAAATTATATTTGCAATGTTGAGCACCCACTAATCATGCTCCAGTAAGCTTCATGGTTGTTAGTATAAACTGCTGCCCCAGCAGAACCTGATTGATTCAACTGATCCATCTGTGAAGATGTGAGTGATTGTTGGTCTTGACATTTCCATTTGTTGCTCTGTGATTGTTTTGAACCTCTGCGAGTCACATGCTGACTTTCTAACCGGTAATATCTTTGGAAACACAAACCGAAACTATCTCTATTTTCCGCTTGTTACAACTTGTAATAAAGTTGTTACATCTTGGCTTAACGTGTTTATGACGTAATAGAACGTTGTTACAACTTTCTATATGCGTTGTTATAACTGGTTAGGAGGTGTTAAAACTTGTTCGATCGTTGTACCAACGTCGTAGTTTCGGTGTGTGTGTGGTTTTTTTTTGAGATATATACAAGAGTTGTTACATTCTTGTACAGCCACTAGTACGCGTAGCGTTTCGGGCAGGTCCCTGGAATACGATCCCCTGCCGTGAAGAATCGTTTTTTCACCCAAGTACACATTTTACTGTTGCGTTAAACAGAGGCTACAGTTAAGGATTTGCGCCCAGTAAATCCTCCCCGGCCAGGATACGAACCCATGACAAAGCGCTCGCGGAACGCCAGGCGAGTGTCTTACCACTACACCAATGATTATCTTTAGACTCGATTCTTCCCATGGAGGAGGCTGCCAAAAGGGTTGATACGGTCTGTCTTCTTCTCTGTTTCTAATGGTCTGTGTCATGTCAACTTTCTCTAGAATCTTGACCAGATTATCCATCCATGTTCTTGTTATATTGAAGGTTTATGTGAAGCAATCTGTCAATGTTATCTTTGATTGACAGTCTGTCGGTGGTTCCAAAAATGTTGCTGTTATAGTGCTATTCTTTAATCCTGTTTTCTAAGGCTGGTAAGTTGGTTTCCATTCTTAGATTCCCTCGACGTGTCCATATAGATGTTTCTAGTAGTGTTCTCAGAGCATCATTTTGTGACATTTCCAGTTTCTCACATTGGTTATCACTAAGGTTATCACTATCTCTCAAGAAGGGATGTAAGAGCAGGAGCAGCGTAGTCAGTGAGTAACCTAACTGCCTGAACGCAGTACATTGTTGTAATTGTTGTTAGATTGTTATTATTGACTTTTACCTTTATAGGTTATTGCCTCTTACCTTTACTTCTCACCCCCTTACCTATTTGCATGTACCTTAATATGGCCTATTAACTTCTGGATAGTAATTAAGGCATAATAACCTCTAGAGATACACACAGAAATCACACTAACGCGATATATATATGCGTTCTGGCTACCTAGTAGCCAGAACGCACTTCTCAGCCTACTATGCAAGGCCCGATTTGCCTAATAAGCCTAGTTTTCATGAATTAATGTTTTTTTCGACTACCTAACTTACCTAACCTAACCTAACCTAACGTTTTTGGCTACCTAACCTAACCTAACCAATAAAGATAGGTTAGGTTAGGTTAGGTAGGGTTGGTTAGGTTCGGTCATATATCTACGTTAATTTTAACTCCAATAAAAAAAAATTAACCTCATACATAATGAAATTGGTAGCTATATCATTTCATGAGAAAAAAATTAGAGAAAATATATTAATTCAGTAAAACTTGGCTTATTAGGCAAATCGGGCCTTGCATAGTAGGCTGAGAAGTGAGTTCTGGCTACTAGGTACGAAATATATATATATATATATATATATATATATATATATATATATATATATATATATATATATATATATATATATATATATATATCACCCCTTGTGGATTAACCTCAAGAGAGTTCATAAGGCGAAGCAGCCTTTTGCGAGGCAGTTAGCTGACGGCGTTCCTTTATCCGAGTCTCTCAGACCATGTTGACGGCGTTCTCTTCGTCTCAGTCTCCAGTAGTTTGTTGGCTGTACCCTCACTGCCGTTGGCATTCCTTGTTGTGAATGCCTTCATTATCCACCCCTATCATTATCTCTAAACGTTAGGTCTTCTGACATCATTATACTAAGGTTGTTAACCTGGTTGTTCCTTTGCTATGTGTGTCGTATCCTGTATGTAACGTGATCATGGCGCTGAGAAAGATCCATATTTATCCCTTATGATTTCGAAGGGTTTTATTTTTGTGTATTTGTTTTACGAACGTGTAAGGAAGTTTTTTTTTTTTTTGTTAGAGTTCTTGGTCAGAGGTTGGTTGCCTCTATAGGGGTCATTTGCGTACTCTTGAGCCTCTGGGGACTCTTACTTTCTCTTGATAAGGTCGGGTCTGCGTTCTCTTGAGCCTCTGGGGCTCTTACTTTCTCTTGATAAGGTCGGGTCTGCGTTCTCTTGAGCCTCTGGGGCTCTTACTTTCTCTTGATAAGGTCGGATCTGCGTTCTCTTGAGACTCTGGGGGCTCTTACTTTCTCTTGATAAGGTCGGGTCTGCGTTCTTTTGAGCCTCTGGGGACTCTTACTTTCTCTTGATAAGGTCGGGTCTGCGTTCTCTTGAGCCTCTGGGGGCTCTTACTTTCTCTTGATAAGGTCGGGTCTGCGTTCTTTTGAGCCTCTGGGGACTCTTACTTTCTCTTGATAAGGTCGGGTCTGCGTTCTCTTGAGCCTCTGGGGGCTCTTACTTTCTTGTGATAAGGTCGGGTCTGCGTTCTCTTTCTTCCTCCACTCAACCCAACTAGTTATCAATGCACCTTAATAAGAAAGATGTCTTTGAACTTTAATTACGTCACCCAATCACCCACCGCCACCCACCAACCAAGCCACCCACCAACCAAGCCACCCACCAACCAAGCCACCCACCAACCAAGCCACCCACCAACCAAGCCACCCACCAACCAAGCCACCCATCAACCAAGCCACCCACCAACCAAGCCACCCACCAACCAAGCCACCCATCAACCAAGCCACCCACCAATCAAGCCACCCACCAACCAAGCCACCCACCAACCAAGCCACCCACCGACCTGCACCCCACCCACCAACCAAGCCACCCACCAACCAAGCCACCCACCAACCAAGCCACCCACCGACCTGCACCCCACCCACCAACCAAGCCACCCACCAACCAAGGCACCCATCAACCAAGCCACCCACCAACCAAGCCACCCACCAACCAAGCCACCCATCAGCCAAGCCACCCACCAACCAAGCCACCCACCAACCAAGCCACCCATCAACCAAGCCACCCACCAACCAAGCCACCCACCAACTAAGCCACCCACCAACCAAGCCACCCACCAACCAAGCCACCAACCAAGAGCAACATCTCTCACCGTCACATACCCACTCAGGAGAACAAGCCAGCCTGAGAGTCATTACCATATTGATCAGACGGCTTGTCTTCACCAGCAAAGCCAAAGAATATCTAAGCCAGGATGATATTCGACGCCAGCCAGCCAGGCAGCCACTGTGTTTACGCCAGTGGAGGGGCTTACTGTGGTCGGTTGATCTACCACTGTGGTGAGGCAGCACGCGTCACCCATCTGGCACGATTGAGAAATAGTAAGATATCCCTCTACTGATCGACGGTGGTTCACTTGTCCTTGAGAAATAGTAAGATATCCCCCTACTGATCGACGGTGGCTCACTTGTCCTTGAGAAATAGTAAGATATCCCCCTACTGATCGACGGTGGCTCACTTGTCCTTGAGAAATAGTAAGATATCCCTCTACTGATCGACGGTGGCTCACTTGTCCTTGAGAAATAGTAAGATATCCCTCTACTGATCGACGGTGGCTCACTTGTCCTTGAAGCGACGGGGTAGCAGTGAATGCAGGGGGTTCGATGGTAAGTAGTTATGTACTTACCAGTAACTACTTCTGTGGTGGTTTGTGTGAAGCCCTTTACTCTTGATTCGCCACTCCGTAAAAAAATAGAATTGTTTTGCCTAGCCAGAAACGTATTTTGGTGGCTTAATTTGTGGTAAATGTGACTCATTTGTAGCAGATTAGCAGATTTGGTAAGAAATGCGACTCGTTAGATGAGAGGACAGATTTTGGGTGTTGATGGTGGTTGTGGTGGTGATGGTGATGGGGCACTGATGATGGTGAGAGTAGTAGTAAGGTAGTGAGGTCAGGGGAAATGATGATAGTGTCACCATTTCTCAGTTCTTGCTTATTTTGTCGCACCTCTTGAGTGAAATTTCCTCATGTCCGAGCTCTGTGTCGTGTACGTCCTTCAAGTTGTGGGTGGAGGTGGCTTATAAGACTTCCTCTGGAATACGAGCATTTCCTTATCGTTCCTTATGCTCCCCGTAGGTCTGCTTATCATATTTGTCTTCATTTATTTAATGAGGTATTTTGCATTCATTTCTTCTCCCCTCAGTATCGTGTATGTAGTGATCATATCCCCGCTGTTCCAGGGAACTTGTTGTGGGACTCTCACGGCTCTCACTTTTTACTTCTTTGGTGATGGTGGATCTCGATAACACAGCCAGACTGTTCTTAATAACACAGCCACCCTGTTCTCGATAGCACAGTCACACTGTTCTTAATCAGAATTTACCTGAGGGTCATCATCTACCTATTGGTCACGACGGGGACAGGAAGCTGACGGTTTGTCAAAGGTATTTTACGTTTGTATTTTCTTTTGGAAGTGGATTTTGATATGATGCAATGTCCTGGTGTTGAGGACTTCGGCGGGTAGGCGGTTCCATGGGTTTATAACTCTGCAGGTGAAGAAACATCTCCTGTTTTCTGTCCTACATTGTGGCTGGTTGAACTTGAACCTGTTGTTCCTTGTTTGTGTTACGTCTGACCTTTCGAAGAAGTTTTCTGGATCAATATCCTCTAAGCTCTAGATCCTAAGCTCAATATCCTCTAGGCTCTAGATCCTAAGCTCAATATCCTCTAGGGAGCCGGTCGGCCGAGCGGACAGCACGCGGGACTTGTGATCCTGTGGTCCTGGGTTCGATCCCAGGCCCGGCGAGAAACTATGGGCAGAGTTTCTTTCACCCTATGCCCCTGTTACCTAGCAGTAAAATAGGTACCTGGGTGTTAGTCAGCTATCACGGGCTGCTTCCTGGGGGGTGGAGGCCTGGTCGAGGACCGGGCCGCGGGGACACTAAAAAAAAAACGAAATCATCTCAAGATAACCTCTCAAGATAAGCTGTTCAGTGGTTTAAATGTGTAGGTGAGATGAGCCTTGTCATGTCTGGTTTGTAGTTTGTGTTAGTCCTGTGGACCTCTATCGTTCTTGATTTGAGAGTTGATTTAGTTCTGGATTTTTTTTTTTTTGTCGCTGTCTGTTGACCTTTCAAAGATGAGGTCACCAAGTTTGGATTCAGTAGTCCAGATGCGAGCAATTCAATTTCTTTATTATGCACCCCATACTCATCCCGTGGGCGGCGGTGTAAAGGATTACAGAGGCACATAATCGGTTCAGGAACTGCTGAACCCTCTAGTTCGTTTAGCTAAGCAAATAACAATTTTTTGACGCTAGTTATACAATTATTCGCTCCAGAGATTTTGTATATTTAAATAACCACTTACTTTTCCTTAAAGTCAATGGTTTGTTTGACTTTTCTTAATATTTTTTTCTTTTCTTTTTTTACTGCATTTCCCACTTGGGGAAATTTCAATGACTGGTGGATTCTGATTTCTAGGTCCGTTTCTTTATAAATTTTCTGCAAGGTATTGTTGACCTGATAGTTGTAATATGCATTGTTATGCATTACACGCAAAATCCTGCAGTTTTTTTTTCAATATAATAGCATTGAACTGTGAACTATCAGGGGGGAAAGCGCCAAGTCATTACGACTATATAGCACTTGGAAGGGGTCAGGATAAAGATTTGGAATGGGACGGTGGGAAAGGAATGGTGCCCAACCACTTGGACGGTCGGGGATTGAACGCCGACCTGCATGAAGCGAGACCGTCGCTCTACCGTCCAGCCCTCCCACTATTTATGGAGTTCAAGTAGAGCTCTTTCAAAGGACTCAATATCATTTTCGCTTCATTCCTTACCATAGATCTTAGTATGATCTGACAATTTGATAATGTGGTGTGTAATATTCTCATTGATGTATATGACAAAAAAAGGGGGGGTTTGCCCCCCCAAGATGGACCCCTGCGGTACCCCCCACTCATCATATTTTTCTAGACAGGTTTGTTTTAACCTGTCCAGGTTAAAGATCTAGACATGTATAAAGTTTCTAGATACGATCTAGAAACATTTGGGAGCCGGTCGGCCGAACGGACAGCACACTGGACTTGTGATCCTGTGGTCCCGGGTTCGATCCCAGGCGCCGGCGAGAAACAATAGGCAGAGTTTCTTCCACCCTATGCTCCTGTTACCTAGCAGTAAAATAGGTACCTGGGTGTTAGTCAGCTGTCACGGGCTGCTTCCTGGGGATGGAGACTGGTCGAGGACCGGGCCGCGGGGACACTAAAGCCCCGAAATCATCTCAAGATAATCTCAAGATGTACCAGGTACGCCAAGGTGCATAGCGTTCCTGGCTATCCTTCTGGGTGTGGAGTTTCAGTTGCATATTGGCTTGGAGACCATTCAAGCTTCTTCGCAGGTTTGCTTTAATTTAGGAAGCCCTTTTGATTTCTTAGGTTTAATTTGTTGAGTTGACCAGACCACACACTAGAAGGTGAAGGGACGACGACGTTACGGTCCGTCCTGGACCATTCTCAAGAATGGTCCAGGACGGACCGCAACGTCGTCGTCCCTTCACTTTCTAGTGTGTGGTCTGGTCAACTTACTTTAGCCACGTTATTGTGACTCATCGCCTGCGTCTTAGATTTAATCATTGTTTTAACTCCTATGACACTTTATCATTTATTCCACGCGCTTGCAATTTCCTTGAGAATACATTATCATAAGCTTTAAAGAAGTTCTTATATACTACATCTGTTAAAAGTCCTCAGTCTGAATAGTCGCTTACAAGCTCCTTAATGATGCCCAGATTAGGAAATCAGGATTTATATTAAACAAAACTATGTTGTTTTGATTGTGCAATGTGAAATACTGACTGTTTCTCCCTCTTAGGATTGTCCCCGTGATCATACGCGAGGTTTCTTCATGGGTATCTGGCACGGAGTGAACACTGCCCACGTCAACATAGTTCAGTGTTATATGTTAACCAACACCCTCACACTCCTGCTATAGTGACTATAATGAATATATTGATCACAAGGGAAGACCACGAAGGAAGGATTGAGACAGAAATTTCCTTAAGTACTGTCGCATTTAATACGTATTTAATGTATATCGTATATATATATATATATATATATATATATATATATATATATATATATATATATATATATATATATATATATATACATATATATATATGTATGTATATTCATATACAAAACAAGAAAAACATATATGAAGATGTATATCTTCAGAAGGAACTTCTGAAGAATAACTTCAGAATGAACTTGTGAAGAATAACTTCAGAAGAAACTTGTGAAGATGTATAATTAAATACGAAAATACTTACGGAAATTCCTGTCTTAATCTTTCCTTCGTGGTCTGCCATTGTCACACTGTTCATCTCGTGTTAATTTCTTCGTGATGTTCACACAAATTGATTACAATGAATATACAGATTACAATGAATTAATTACATTGTATAGCTGCTCCAGATACGACACGAAATCCGATACCTAATCTCCTTCCCACCTAAGCCAGCACTAAGATGGCTTAAAATAGACAGAACCTTCTTAATTCTGTATGGCCCAAAACATTTCTCGCTAATACCTGACCAATCAGATTGTCACGTTCCAATTCTATCTGGTCGAGATAGGCGCTTGGGGAGGCCCCTGGACCATCTTCTTGAGGTTATCTTAAGATGATTTCGGGGCTTTTAGTGTTCCCGCGGCCCGGTCCTCGACCAGGTCTCCACCCCCAGGAAGCAGCCCGTGACAGCTGACTAACACCCAGGTACCTATTTTACTGCTAGGTAACAGGGGCATAGGGTGACCATGTACAAGGTTATGAGCCATCTTGTTATATATCAATTAAATATATCATCAAAGTGGGATAAAATAAAATAAAAAAAAATATCCCAGTTCCTGCTGAGAAAGAAAATTATTAGGATGAAAGGGTTAAGCTAGTATCACTATATGTCTATATATGACTTGTTATGGTTCTTGATAGTGGGTGTCCAGCCACTTGGGCTGGACGGTAGAGCGACGGTCTCACTTCATGCAGGTCGGCGTTCAATCCCCGATAGTCTCAAAGTGGTTGGGCACCATTCCTTCCCCCCTCTCCACCTCGTCCCATCCCAAATACTTATCCTGACCCCCTTCCAAGTGCTATATTGTCGTAATGGCTTGGCGCTTTCCCCCCTGACAATTCCCTGCCTCCCTCTAGATGGTGGGTAGAATATCGACTCTCCGGTGAGGTGAAGTAAGGGCGAGAAAGGTCAAGAGTCTATAGCACCGTATTATGTAACACCTGTATTCAATGGCCACCTACAGAGCCAAGGAAAAATAGGGAAAAAAGCCAGAGACTCACTACAAGACTCCAGGAAAAACTATGAGGCTCCTGGAAAAACTATGAGGCTCCTGGAAAAAATATGAGGCTCCTGGAAAAACTATGAGGCTCCAGGAAAAACTATGAGGCTCCAGGAAAAACTATGAGGCTCCAGGAAAAACTATGAGGCTCCAGGAAAAACTATGAGGCTCCTGGAAAAACTATGAGGCTCCGGGAAAAACTATGAGGCTCCAGGAAAAACTATGAGACTCCAGGAGAAACTATGAGACTCCAGGAAAAACTATGAGGCTCCAGGGAAAACTATGAGGCTCCATGAAAAACTATGAGACTCCAGGAAAAACTATGAGACTCCAGGAAAAACTATGAGGCTCCATGAAAAACTATGAGGCTCCATGAAAAACTATGAGACTCCAGGAAAAACTATGAGACTCCAGGAAAAACTATGAGGCTCCATGAAAAACTATGAGACTCCAGGAAAAACTATGAGGCTCCATGAAAAACTATGAGACTCCAGGAAAAACTATGAGACTCCAGGAAAAACTATGAGGCTCCATGAAAAACTATGAGACTCCAGGAAAAACTATGAGGCTCCATGAAAAACTATGAGACTCCAGGAAAAACTATGAGACTCCAGGAAAAACTATGAGGCTCCATGAAAAACTATGAGACTCCAGGAAAAACTATGAGGCTCCAGGAAAAACTATGAGACTCCAGGAAAAACTATGAGACTCCAGGAAAAACTATGAGGCTCCATGAAAAACTATGAGACTCCAGGAAAAACTATGAGACTCCAGGAAAAACTATGAGGCTCCAGGGAAAACTCGAGGGGGGAGACTTTGGAGTCAGGAACTACACCAGGTGGAAAATAAATTGGAAAGAGGCTATATGATGGCCTTTTAGAGTCTAAGACTCCTTTATTTACCAAAATTTTCAGCATAAACTGAAGCAGAACAGAGGACCTTGATTGAAACTATAATCTCAGATAAGCCTGAGGTATGTAAGATGCCATATATGGCAACTTGATGCATAAATGAGTCACATAGATTTAAATAACTTCTTTAAATGGCTGGCGGGGGGTTGAGCTTTGGCTCTTTGGTCCCGCCTCTCAACTATCAATCAACTGATGTATAGGTTCCTGAGCCTACTGGGCTCTATCATATCTACACTTGAAACTGTGTATGGAGTCAGCCTCCACCACATCACTGCCTAATGCATTCCATCCGTTAACTACTCTGACACTGAAATTTTCTTGATATAATGTGTTGAACTGGTTTGTCGAAGAAGTCATTGAAGTTAACTTAATTCTCAAATATAAATATTAATATGATAAAAATGTGAGAACCGTGTCATTGCATTAAACTAAAAAGTTAGAAAAAATATATAGCTAGGAGCCGAGCGCGTACCCTGATACACACACACACACACACACACACACACACACACACACACACACACACACACACACACACACACACACACACACACACACACACACACACACACACACACACACACACACACACACACACACACACACACACAGAGCCGAATAGACTCGGGAACCTGTACACCTAGCGATTGACAGTTGAAAGGCGGGACCAAAGAGCCACAGCTCAACCCCCGCAAGCACAACTAGATGAATACACCTATACACCCTCACTCAAGACGAAGCTGAGTCCATGTTCCATACTTAAGAGAAGACATTAATGCTGCACTCAGATAGCCCATAGGAATTAACCACACCCAATAATACCACAGCTAACATATGTAAATACACATTCAGACGCAAGCACGCACATATACATACATATCCAGACACACGTATAAAAAGCACATTGCAGGTACATACCCAAGCAACAGCCTGGTGGACCAAACTCTCACAAGTCGAGCCTGGCCTCGGGCCGGGCTTGGGAAGTAGAAGAACTCCCAGAACCCCATCAAGCAGGTATATGTGGGCCTGCGGGCCGCTCCAAGCAACAACCTGGTGGACCAAACTCTCACAAGTCAAGCCTGGCCTCGGGCCGGGCTTGGGAAGTAGACGAACTCCCAGAACCCCATCAAGCAGGTATCAAACAGGTACCCAGATACAGATTGCAAATACAAGCACAGGTTGCAAGAAACAGTCGCATTAACAAGTGTCATTTGAACGCGAACATGATAATAATAATCTGGGTTAGTCTGTAAGTGACATACACACAGTCAACTAAACCAGGAGAGTTATGGAGAGTCAGGCTTGGCACCCGAGGTCAGGGTGGAGTAATCCTTTTGAGGGGGATGAGTGGGGTGGGTGGGGGGGACATAGGACTTCACAGGCACCCAAGTGAACACATCAGGGGAGGAACGGAGATCAACTTACCTAATTGTGCTTGCGGGGGTTGAGCTCTGGCTCTTTGGTCCCGTCTCTCAACTGTCAATCAAGTGGTGTACAGGTTGCTGAGCCTACTGGGCTCTATCATATACCTGCTTGTCATCTCTGGGTGATTATACACCTCTGTGTGTATGTGTGTGTTGTATGATGTAGTACAATACCACGTAATGAATACTTGGTTGTATTATCTTTATTGGTGTGTATATCTTTTTTTTTAGTATCTTTTTTGGTGGAATTATTAGATTATTATTTTTTGGAAGGCATTATCTAAGAAATTCAGTCAGGAATCATGGGAGTGAAGATGATACTTATATTCACTGCCACACACACACACACACACACACACACACACACACACACACACACACACACACACACACACACACACACACACACACACACACACACACACACACACACACACACACTCAAATCCGTCGATTGATTGACAGTTGAGAGTTGGGCCGAAAGAGCAGAGCTCAACCCCCGCAAGCGCAACTGGGTGAATACAACTAGGTGAATACACAGGATAGTGAGGATGGCGCTCGCATTCACTGCCACACAGGATAGTGAGGATGGCGCTCGCATTCACTGCCACACAGGATAGTGAGGATGGTGCTCCCATTCACTGCCACACAGGATAGTGAGGATGGCGCTCGCATTCACTGCCACACAGGATAGTGAGGATGGCGCTCGCATTCACTGCCACACAGGATAGTGAGGATGGTGCTCCCATTCACTGCCACACAGGATAGTGAGGATGGCGCTCGCATTCACTGCCACACAGGACAGTGAATCATTCACATGATTTGCAGATTCAAATTCCCAGAATTTAAATGTCTATAATCATTTCTCTTTCACAAGTCTTTTAAATACTAAATCAAAAATTACGTAAGTTCTTTAATTAAACACACACAAAAAAAGATCCTTTAATAATTTTGAGAAGGTCAGTAAGGTGTTTAAACATGGCTGCTGTTCTTATGACATTGACGCTGCTCTAGTGACATTTAGACTAGTGATTAGACTTTGAAACTTCCGTTTTGACATTGATGCTTCTGTTTCAACATTGACGGCGCTACTGTTTATTTTTACACAGGGGGGAAAAAAAAGAGTGATTTAGAAAAATTGCAATCTAGATTCCAATTAGCAAAATATTGAGATCCAATTAGCAACTTACTGATATCCAGTTAACAAAATACTGATATCCAGTTAACAAAATACTGATATCCAGTTAACAAAATACTGATATGGGTACTAAAATATTAAAATATGTTATTGAGATTTTTCCAAGATAGCGAATTCAACTAAATAGTTACTTTCATCATACAGTTTACCTGTATTTTACCTGTAGTCGATTTCGAAGGTTCTACTATTCTCAGGTCCAATTGGGCACTTGGCTTGTTTGATAATAATTTGATCATTATATCTGTTGCTTGCAGCAACCCGCAGGCCCACATGTTTCTTACAATCCTCAGGCCCACATATTCCTTACAATCCTCAGGCCCACATATTCCTTACAATCCTCAGGCCCACATATTCCTTACAATCCTCAGGCCCACATATTCCTTACAATCCTGCAAGAGACGTGGAAGGAGGTTGAAGGGGGCTGTGGATCCCTAATGATCATACAGTGGTCTTTGATTGTGCCTATGGCACCTCTGGTGTCACACAGTGGTCTCTGATTGTGCCTATGGCACCTCTGGTGTCACACAGTGCTCTTTGAATGTGCCTATGGCACCTCTGGTGTCATACAGTGGTCTCTGATTGTGCCTATGGAACCTCTGGTGTCATACAGTAGTCTCTGTGCCTATGGCACCTCTGGTGTCATAAAGGGGTCTCTGATTGTGCCTATGGCACCTCTGGTGTAATACAGTGGTCTCTGGTTGTGACTATGGCACCTCTGGTGTCACACAGTGGTCTCTGATTGTGCCTATGGCAACTCTGGTGTCACACAGTGGTCCCTGATTGTGCCTGTGGCAACTCTGGTGTCATACATTGCTCTTTGAATGTGCCTATGGCACCTCTGGTGTCATACAGTGGTCTTTGAATGTGCCTATGGCAACTCTACACTTCACTGAGTCTATTTTGTCAATCTTACCATATTTTTCGCTACAATTATTGTGTTGTTCGCCTTTGGAACCCGACTTTTGACGGTTTTCCATATATATATTTTAACATGCTTAGCTCGTTTCATTCCAGAGAGTACTCATGAATGAGTGTACTCATTGATGAGTACAGCGTATGATCTCGGTACTCATTATACCTTGAGAGTGGAGGTGAGTACCTAGCAGTATGTTACTGGCTATAATTGCATAGTTGCATTTATCAAATGCCTTTGCAAAGTCTGTGTATATAATGCCTGATTTTTTAGATCTCTCTGCTGCGTCGGTTTGGTTTAGACTTGAGGACTTGCAAAGGATTGCAAAGGATGCTTAAGGCTCTTGAAAGAGGCAGGAGACTTCATCTTGAGGAGCAAATTTTGAGATAAGAAAATGCTTCAATCTATATATTTTTTTTTTTTTTATCTTTAAAGAAAAATTACTATTTTACAAACACCAATCTGTTGCTCTTGTCAAAACAAGAAGTTAGGAAATATGGAAAAAGCAAAATAAGTAATCTCTCTTAAGTTTAGGAGAGATAATTTTTTTTACTTAGGAGTATAATACACTCAATACACTCAATCGACTTGAGAATGGTCCAGGACGGACCGAAACGTCGTCGTCCCTTCACCTTCTAGTGTGTGGTCTGGTCAACATACTTTAGCCAGGTTATTGTGACTCATCGCCTGCATAATATACTCAATTTTAAGGAACGGAAGGGAGATATGAGAGTAAAGTGCTAAGCCATTAAGGGAGTGAAACTGAGTGCCTCGAGTCTGAAGCAAATATCGGAGACTCATTTAGGTAGCAACTCATCGGAGCCTCATAGGAGTCTCATAGGAGCCTCATAGGAGCCTCATAGGAGCCTCATAGGAGCCTCATTCTAATACAGAGACTATTTTGAGTCTATCTGGCGCTTGAGAAACTTCCTTATGAGACTAAGGGGAAGATCTAGACCCGAAAATGCTTTATTTTAAGTCTGGCTGAGGGCTGGAAGAGTTATAAATGATAGCGAAATCTGGCTGGCCGGGTAAGGGGAATCTTCCTGGATAGGGGGGAGGGACATCCGGCTAAGGGGGGGGGGATGGTAGAGGGGAAAAACATCTGGCTTGGGCGGGGGGGGGGGGGGGGAAGAGGGTGGAATACCTGTATGGAAAAGTTCGCATACCTGACTCGGAAGAATTCTTGGCAGGGAACACACACACACACACGCGACTGGTACCATATATGACCCTGCTCCTCCTTCTCCTCTTTCTACTCCATCTTCCGCAATGCCACGACTGTCTTGCAACCACCTTGCAACTCCTTCACAACATGCAACAGCTTCCTTCTTATTGGTTGACTGTAAGTAAGCTAACGCCACCTCCACACGTGTCTCTTTCCTGTTTTCTCCTGTTCCTTTTTTTCTGTTCCTTAGATCAACTTCGATATTCTTGGATAATCTAGGAAATACTTGGATATTCTTGGATATTTTGGGAAATACCTGAATATATCCAAATATACTTTGTTATACGTAATTATTCTTCGTTATACTTGCATATACGTAAATATACTTCGTTATACTGACTCTGGCCCAACCTGTGCTGAAGAAACTCTTGGTTCATTAACATTATTATGTGAAGAAAGACATTAAGACATTCGTTGAATTCGAAACGAGAGTCCTTCGCCACTGCGCAAGTCCCCCCCCCGCTCTTACGAAACCTCTACATCTTTCCTCAGGGGTGTGTACTAGACTGTCTATGAGATCGGAAACGCTTCGAAGTCGTTCTCGATCCGAGGCAGCGCTTCCGAGCGTAAAGGGGCACAGATGTGGCTATTGGACTCGTTTCAAGACAGGATTGACAATAGATTTTTGTATCTGAAATCGCTGAATTAAAATTGATTTATGTTCAGAGGATCAGAGTCTTGGGTTAAGTGAATAATGTATTATGATACAGCTGCGTCTTAAGTGCCTCACTCCGAGCACAGATGCACATTTAGAGGCTCACTCCGAGCACAGCTGCACATTTAGAGGCTCACTCCGAGCACAGCTGCACATTTCGAGGCTCACTCCGAGCACAGCTGCACATTTAGAGGCTCACTCCGAGCACAGCTGCACATTTAGGGCTCACTCCGAGCACAGCTGCACATTTAGTGACTTATTCCGAGCACAGCTGCACATTTAGAGGCTCACTCCGAGCACAGCTGCACATTTAGAGGCTCACTCCGAGCACAGCTGCGCCTTAAGTGCTTCACTCTCTTACAGCCTCTACCAACCATAGCTATTTGAACCCGTGACTCCTGTTTAGCGAGACTCCGGTCAGCGTTGGACTCTAGCGTGAGCGCTGAACTCTGGCGTGAGCGCTGAACTCTAGCGTGAGCACTGGACTCTGGCGTGAGCGCTGAACTCTAGCGTGAGCACTGGACTCTGGCGTGAGCGCTTAACTCTAGCGTGTTAGACTCTAGCGTTAGTGCTGAACTCTAGCGTGAGCGCTGAACTCTAGCGTGAGCGCTGGACTCTAGGGTGAGCGCTAGACCCTAGCGTGAGCGCTGGACTCTAGCGTGAGCATTAGACTCTAGCGTGAGCGCTGGACTCTGGCGTGAGCGCTGAACTCTAGCGTGAGCGCTGAACTCTAGCGTGAGCGCTGAACTCTAGCGTGAGCACTGGACTCTGACGTGAGCGCTGAACTCTAGCGTGAGCACTGGACTCTGGCGTGAGCGCTGAACTGTGGCATGAGCGCTGAACTCTAGCGTGAGTGTTAGACTCTAGCGTGAGCGCTGAACTCTAGCGTGAGCGCTGAACTCTAGCGTGAGCACTGGACTCTGGCGTGAGCGCTGAACTCTAGCGTGAGTGTTAGACTCTAGCGTGAGCGCTGAACTCTAGCGTGAGCGCTGAACTCTAGCGTGAGCACTGGACTCTGACGTGAGCGCTGAACTCTAGCGTGAGCACTGGACTCTGGCGTGAGCGCTGAACTGTGGCGTGAGCGCTGAACTCTAGCGTGAGTGTTAGACTCTAGCGTGAGCGCTGAACTCTAGCGTGAGCGCTGAACTCTAGCGTGAGCACTGGACTCTGGCGTGAGCGCTGAACTCTAGCGTGAGTGTTAGACTCTAGCGTGAGCGCTGAACTCTTGCGTGAGTGTTAGACTCTAGCGTCAGCGCTGAACTCTAGCGTGAGCGCTGAACTTTAGCGTGAGCACTGGACTCTGGCGTGAGCGCTGAACTCTGGCGTGAGCGCTGAACTCTAGCGTGAGCACTGAACTCTAGCGTGAGCGCTGGACTCTAGCGTGAGCGCTAGACCCTAGCGTGAGCGCTGGACTCTAGCGTAAGCATTAGACTCTAGCGTGAGCGCTGGACTCTAGCGTGAGCACTGGACTCTAGCGTGAGCGCTGGACTCTAGCGTGAGCGCTGGACTCTAGCGTGACCGGTGAACTCTAGCGCGAGCACTAGACTCTAGCGTGAGCGCTGGACTCTAGTTTGAGCGTTAGACTTTAACATGAGCGCTGGACTCTAGCGTGAGCGTTAGGCTCTAGCGTGAGCGCTGAACTCTAGCGTGAGTGTTAGACTCTAGCGTCAGCGCTGAACTCTAGCGTGAGCGTTAGATTCTAGCGTGAGCACAGGACTCTAGCGTGAGCGCTGATCTCTAGCGTTAGCGTTAGACTCTAGCGTGAGCGTTAGACTCTAGCGCGAGCACTGGACTCTAGCGTGAGCGCTGGTCTCTAGCGTGAGCGTTAGACACTTGCGTGAGCGCTGGACTCTAGCGTGAGCGTTAGACTTTAACATGAGCGCTGGACTCTAGCGTGAGCGTTAGACTCTAGCATGAATGCTGGACTCTAGCGTGAGCGCTGGACTCTAGCGTGAACGTTAGACTCTAGCATGAGTGCCGGACTCTAGCGTGAGCGTTAGACTCTAGCATGAGTGCTGGACTCTAGCGTGAGCACTGGACTCTAGCGTGAGCGCTGGACTTTAGCGTGAGCGCTGGACTCTAGCGTGAGCGTTAGACTCTAGCGTGAGCGCTGGACTCTAGCGTGAACGTCTGACTCTAGCCTGAGCGCTAGACTCTAGCCTGAGCGCTGAACTCTAGCATGAGCGCTGAACTTTAGCGTGAGCGCTGTACTCTGGCGTGAGCGCTGAACTCTAGCATGAGCGCTGAACTCTAGCGTGAGCGCTGAACTCTAGCATGAGCGCTGAACTCTACCGTGAGCGCTGGACTCTAGCGTGAGTGGTGGACTCTAGCGCGAGCACTAGACTAGCGTGAGCGTTAGACTCTAGCGTGAGGGCTGGACTCTAGCATGAGCGCTGGCGTCTAGCGTGAGCACTAGACTCTAGCGTGAACACTAGACTCTAGCGTGAGCACTGGACTAGCATATGTCATCTCTATAGAAGCACTAATCAATTTAAACACATTTTAAGCATTTTAATATTAAAAATGTGTTTTAACACATCAAATTTAACAATTTTAATATTAAATTTTAATATATAGTAACGTGTTGTGCACATTTAGTCATAGGTTACGTTAGCCATAGGTTAAGTTAGGCACAGGTTAGGTTAGGTTAGGTTAGGTTAGGTTAGGTTAGGTTAGGTTAGGTTAGGTTAGGTTAAGTTAGGCACAGGTTAGGTTAGGTTTGGTTAGGTTAGGTTAGGTTACGTTACGTTAGTTTAGATTTATATTACGTTACGTTAGATTAAGTTAGGTTAGGTGAGGTTAGGTTAGGTTAGGTTAGGTTAGGTTAGGTTAGGTTAGGTTAGGTTAGGTTAGGTTTGGTTAGGTTAGGTTAGGTTAGGTTAGGTTAGGTTCTGTTGACCATTAAGAACTCTGATTACATTCTAGCTCATTCACTTTTGCAACCCGTTCTCGCACTTCCTTACAGTCAATATTAACTTATTAAATATGTGCATATGTGACATATTAATTTATTGTGAATATTTTAGTTTATCTTGAAAAGCTTCATAGAAAACACCGATCTTACCTAACCTTCTTAATATGTTAAGATAAGCATCTTATTGCTTCGTAATTACAATTATTACTTAACCTATACCTATAATAGGTTAAGTAATAATTGTATTTATAAAGCAATAAGATGCTTATCTTAACTTACTAAGAAGGTTAGGTAAGGTCTGTGCTTTCTATGAAGCTTTTCAAGGTAAACTAAAATATTCACAATAAATTAATATGTCACATATGCACATATTTAATAAGTCAATATTGACTATACGCAAGTGCGAGAACGGGTTGACTTTTCTGTTAATATTGTGTTCTTCTGCTGTTCTATTTCGTGTTCTGTTGTCGATCTTTGGTCTATTTCGTGTTCTTTAGCCGTTATCTGTTCTCTTTCGTGTTCTTCAATCTCTCTTTATTCCTCTGAATTCTTCTTTCCATATAATATTACCCTTGACTCCTGATTTTTAGTAATTCCTTTATTCGTTAGCAAGGTAATGAGGACATCTAGGTACTTCACATCTTATTCTTAATTCCTTATTCCCTATTCTTAATGCCTCATTCTTAATGACTCTCTCCTCGTTCTCAGTAACTCATCCTTAGTACCTCTCTCTCTCTCTCTCTCTCTCTCTCTCTCTCTCTCGAGAGAGAGAGAGAGAGAGAGAGAGAGAGAGAGAGAGAGAGAGAGAGAGAGAGAGAGAGAGAGAGAGAGAGAGAGAGAGAGAGAGAGAGAGAGAGAGAGAGAGAAAGGAGAGGGGATTATTTTTCCCTTTCTGAGTGCCAGGCTTCGAAAATAGCCATACGGCCCGGAGGCACCCAGGCGGTCTGGAGCCTTCTCAAATTGATTTAGATTTTGATGGATGGATGTGTCAATTTATATATATATATATATATATATATATATATATATATATATATATATATATATATATATATATATATATATATATATATATATATATATATATACATGTATACTGGTAGCAGTCTTTCTTGTAAACATATGTTGTTGTATATGACCGAAAGGGTAAAATTAATAATTATAACTCAAATCTTCTCAATATTTCTTACGTTTTTCTTCACACTCCTTCTTCTGAAGACGTCATAAAAAGAAAGGTGAAACGCCATGCAACCTCTGAAGAGACAACTAACACAACACCTGTACCCCCAATTAAACTATTTTACAGGAACTTCTACTCGACAGCTCATAAAACTGAGGAAAGGGTCCTGAAAGATATTGTCAATAGGAACGTTATCCCTACAGACAAAAATCAGAAGATACAATTGACGATTTACTACAAAAACAAAAAACGGCCAACCTACTCATGAGAAACTCCCCAGACACCAAACAGAACGCCTTGAAGGAAACCAACGTCGTCTATGCCTTCACATGTCCACTTGGGGACTGTTAGCCCCAAAGAACTCAGTATATAGGCAAGACAACAACGTCTCTTTCTAGGCGATTAACAATGCACAAACAACAGGGCTCCATCAAAGAACATATAATCTCTTCTCACAACCAGACCATCACCAGAGAAGTCTTAACAAGCAACACAGAAATCATCGATAAATACAGCGATAGCAGGAGACTCGACATCAGCGAGGCACTACACATCAAGAAGTCAACACCAGCAATCAACAGCCAATTAATGCACAACTATATTCTACCCACTTCAAGACTCCGAACCAACATGGAAGCAGCAAGAGGAGGTATGGGCCAATAGGCCTTCTGCAGTTACTTCCATTCTTATGTTTTCATACCCAACTTATACCCATTGTTTCGAGTTCTGCCTTGTGTTTGTCACCTCACCCAAAACATTTGTGCCATATCACCTCACCCAACGCGAGTATAAGTATGAATGTATTTTGTGTGTAAATTAAGTCTTTGAAAATGTAATAATAAATTACGAAACGCGTTCAGGCGTCAGACTAGGAATAAAAAGAAAGAATTTTGGAGAGTTACTTTATCAATTACCCTCGACAGTGAAGAAGAACATAAGAAATATTGAGAAGATTCGTGTTAGAAAAATTAATCTTACCCTTTCTGTCATATTCAACAACATGTTTACAAGAAAGATTGCTACCAATATATATATATATATATATATATATATATATATATATATATATATATATATATATATATATATATATATATATATATACATATATATAAATATATATATATATATATATATATATATATATATATATATATATATATATATATATATATATATATATATATATATATATGTCGTACCTAGTAGCCAGAATGCACTTCTCAGCCTACTATGCAGGGCCCGATTTGCCTAATAAGCCAAGTTTTACTGAATTAATATATTTTCTCTAATTTTTTTCTTATGCAATGATAAAGCTACCCATTTCATTATGTATGAGGTCAATTTTTTTTTATTGGAGGTAAAATTAACGTAGATATATGACCGAACCTAACCAACCCTACCTAACCTAACCTAACCTATCTTTATAGGTTAGGTTAGGTTAGGTAGCCGAAAAAGTTAGGTTAGGTTAGGTTAGGTAGGTTAGGTAGACGAAAAACAATTAATTCCTGAAAACTTGGCTTATTAGGCAAATCGGGCCTTACATAGTAGGCTGAGAAGTGCGTTCTGGCTACTAGGTACGACATATATATATATATATATATATATATATATATATATATATATATATATATATATATATAGATTATTAAATATGACCGAAAAAGTAAGATTAATAATTCTAACACGAATTTTCTCAATCTTTCGTACATTTCTTTTCACTGTTGGTGGTAATTCAAAAATCAATTCTCCAAAATTCATTTTTATTTCTAGTCTGACGCGACACTTGAGCGCGTTTCGTAAAACTTATTACATTTTCAAAGACTTTAGTTACACAACTGAATAGAACTTACACATCTCCGATTTGTTTATATCTACATTTGAGTGAGGTGGATGGGGTGAGGTAGTATTAATAGGGTATTAAATTCATCAACACAAGACAGAACACGAAACAATGGGTATTGAATAGAAGTGATTGTAGAAAGCCTATTGGTCCATATTTCTTGATGCTTCTATATTGGAGCGGAGTCTTGAGGTGGGTAGAATATAGTTGTGCATTAATTGGCTGTTGATTGCTGGTGTTGACTTTTTGATGTGTAGTGCCTCGCAAACGTCAAGCCGTCTGCTATCGCTGCGAGGCACTTGCCTCGCTATATATATATATATATATATATATATATATATATATATATATATATATATATATATATATATATATATATATATATATATATAGATATAGATATATATAGATATAGATATATATACATATATATATATATATATATATATATATATATATATATATATATATATATATATATATATATATATATATATATATATATATATATATATATATATATATATGTTTTTGTTGTGTGTGTGTGTGTGTGTGTGTGAACAAGCTTGAACATGATAGGTTGAATGATAGGTTGAACATGAATGGTCCCCAAGCCAATATGCAATTGAAAACTCCACACCCCAGAAGGATTCGAACCCAGACAGCCAGGAGCACTATGCACCATGGCGAACCCGGTTCATTAACCACTCGACCAACCGTAACTGTACAAAAGACATTGACAGCCGAGGTTATTTCCCCAACATCCCGACAGCACTTGGCGATAAGCTTAGGCATAGATATATTGGTATGTTGAGGGGAAAATAGCGTTACATAGCGTTACATGTCCCATTCTGATGGGCATAGTGTGATTCTCGGCAATTTGACAAGTGGAGATTTAGTCATTTCCAGTCTGTAATCCTGATAGTACATTGATTAGCCTGTTTACGTGTGTATATGATTGGCGCTATTTTATTAAATGTTCTCATTAGTACGATATAATCTTTTTATGCCCATCCCGCTCCTATCTGATTGCTACTGTATTGCCACCCTGTTATCTGATAGGTTGAACATGACTCTTGTTCTTATCTGATTCCCACCTAATAGTTCACGCCCTGATATCTGATTGGTATTTTCATTATAGCTCATATTATGAGCTTATCTGATGAGCAGCGCGTGGCTTCCGGTGCTATCTGATTGATGTTATCTGAGGGGTTGTGGACACGATAGCAGCCTCTCTGATGGCTCTATCCTATTTTCTGATTGTCAAGATAAGGATATCAGCGTTAAGGCGGTCGCAGATGGGATATATATACGATCCAGCTCCTACTTATATCCATCAAACTCAATCATATATGTGTCTACCCTACGCTTGAAACCATACAGTATCGGCTATTATACGATGTATGAACAAGAATGGTTTGCTTTGCCTAATTCCTATTGTCTTGAGAGGAGTTTGGTCATTTAAAAAGATGAAGTGGGTAGTTTGACGTCATTGTTAGTTATACAGGCATACACTTACATACACATTCATACACACACACATATGTGTACACACGCACGTATATTCACAATTATTTCACTATATATAGAATTAATTCATTTTAAATACACAATTAATTCCCAAACGCAATATATACAGAGCTACAAGCAGATATACCACATACACTAACACATGTATACATCATACTCCCGGATACATATGTACAATATTTACATTAGCATAAATATAAAGTTCCTGCTCAATTATATACGAATATACAGAATTGCCATATACTACAGCTATGATATTATATCCTTGAGGTATACTACTGTTCACTAGAGGTATACTATCATACACGAGAAGTATACTATTATACATTATCATACACAGGTTCACTATGATACATATGTTGTTGTCGTTGTTTAAGATTCAGCTACAGGGAACAAACAGTTCCAGGTAGCACGGGCTATGGCGAGCCCGTAGTGGACTTACCTGGCACAGGAGCGAGGGGCTCTGAGTGTTGTTGTAATGAGGGAAGATTGATTGATAAAGATTGAAGATTCTTAGACAATTCCAAATCTTAAATATACTGATATACTTCCACCCTCCCTGTCCCTTCCCCCCACACCTCCCAAACCTGCTCTAACATATGACAATAATTATGTTACAGTTTTCCTCTCTGTCTCTCTGTCTCTCTCTCTCTCTCTCTCTCTCTGTCTCTCTCTCTCTCTCTCTCTCTCTCTCTCTCTCTCTCTCTCTCTCTCTCTCTCTCTCTCTCTCTCTCTCTCTCTCTCTCTCTCTCTCTCTCTCTCTCTCTCTCTCTCTCTCTCTCTCTCTCTCTCTCTCTCTCTCTCCCTCTCTCTCTCCCTCTCTCTCTCTCTCTCTCTCTCTCTCTCTCTCTCTCTCTCTCTCTCTCTCTCTCTCTCTCTCTCTCTCTCTCTCTCTCTCTCTCTCTCTCTCTCTCTCTCTCTCTCTCTCTCTCTCTCTCTCTCCCTCTCTCTCTCTCTCTCTCTCTCTCTCTCTCTCTCTCTCTCTCTCTCTCTCTCTCTCTCTCTCTCTCTCTCTCTCTCTCTCTCTCTCTCTCTCTCTCACCAGGAAATAAATTTACATAGTTGATCATCAATACTGAAGTAATAGTTTATCTGACCAACAAGTGTGCGCGAATGAAGGATAATGGCAGGTGTTTTTTATCAGATAATTACTCATATGTTGAACACGGGCTGAGGAGGGGCTATTCCACATGTAATTTCATTCTCCTATTTATCTGAAGTGTAGTTAATTACTCTCCCAGTTTGGTGCGTTTCCTGTACTTGGAATAAGCAGGATGTTTAAATTGAGATATTTTTGTTTGGTGGAAACAAATACAATTATCTTTATTGGATGCAAACTTGCAAAAAAAACTGGCCTGAAATTTGGGCAGCACAAAATGTTGATTTGGTGTGAAAATCAGATAACCTCATTTAGGGTTGAAACTCCCCCTGATTTTGGCTGGACTTTCCAGCCTTTCTGACCCGGGTTAACACGTGTTATTACAACCAACAGGTGTGAAAATGGCCAAACAAATGTACCTTTGACAAATGTTCCCCCGACTTGTATGAAGCGAAAGTTTTCGTTCAATGGCCATACAGTTGCCACAACAATCTCGTATTATAATGTGTGTGTTCATAGTACCTCTTGTAAATGGAACAAAGTGAATTGGGACAAGGAGCAGCGGAACTGCTCCTGAAGGAGGGAGTAGAGACTCTGAGTGGTAGTTTGTGGACGGGGGAATTATGTCCATAACAATTTAGAAGAAGACGATCGGAAGTGGGACAATGAGGGCCCCGTTGAAACAGCTGCATGTATTTGATGGTACAATTACTTCACACAGATGTTCTGCCCACTTGTTCCACACACACACACACACACACACACACACACACACACACACACACACACACACACACACACACACACACACACACACACACACACACACACACACACACACACACACACACACACACACCTACACACACAAAAAAAAAAAAAAAAATAGTAAGTTAATAGTTAGTAAACAGTTGATTGACAGTTGAGAGGCGGGCCGAAAGAGCAAAGCTCAACCCGCGCGAAAACACAACTAGTAAACACACAGATGTGCCCACATACAAGATGTCATATGGTAGAGGAAATCCTGCTACAGCCGAACACAGACCAAGATCTGCAAGTCGACACTACACCACCAACCTGCCACCAGAAGCCCACATCAGCAGAATATAATCAGCGGCATGCAGAAAGTTAGCTAATGCAAGAACCTGAACCTTGAGCAACCTGAACAGAGAGTAGTTCAGACTCCTGTTTATGGTTTATGTGATACCAATTCTGGAATATGCGGCCCCATCATGGAACCCATGTCTCGTTAAACACAAAACGAAGATGGGGAAATGTCAGATGTGTGCCATCAGACTAGATCCAGAGCTGAGAGGTAAGAGCTATGAGGAAAGACTGCAGATTTTAAACCTCACATCCCCTAAAGAGATTAGAAAAGAGGAGACATGATTACTACATACAAATACTGAGAGGATCAGGGGAATAGACAGGGACAGATTAATTAAAAGGGTACTTTACCCAAACTTTACCCAAATGAGCCATAGAGACAATACAAATTGTTTTTCTTTCTGGATAGAATGCAAACGTAATGCACCGAGAAGTGAAGTGATGGAAGAAGACTCCAATAGGCTCTGAAAGGTATAAACCCATCGATTAAAGGCTAAGAGGCAGGACCCAAGAGCTGTAGTACATCCCCCCTTCCCCCCAGCAAGTAGAACTAAGTGAGAACACAGCCACACACCCTGATGGCCGAGCGGACAGCACACTGGGCATGTGATCCTGTGGTCCCTGGTTCGATCCCGGGCGCCGGCGAGAAACGATGGGCACCGTTTCTTTCACCCTATGCTCCTGTTACCTAGCAGTAAATAGGTACCTGGGAGTTAGTCAGATGTCACGGGCTGCTTCCTGGGGTGTGTGTGGTGTGAAAAAAAATAGTAGTAGTCGAAACAGTTGATTGACAGTTGAGAGGCGGGCCGAAAGAGCAGACCTCAACCCCCGCAAGCACAACTAGGTGAATACAAATAGGTGAGAACACACCAACACACACACACACACCTTGGAACAAGTTAGGGGAGAAGGTGGTGGAGGCCAAGACCGTCAGTAGTTTCAAAGCGTTATATGACAAAGAGTGCTGGGAAGACGGGACACCACGAGCGTAGCTCTCATCCTGTAACTACACTTAGGTAATTACCTATTTTCGCCCGTTCTTCATCAGTTATTTAGGTTCAGCGTCGCACACTGTCTTACGGCTTGTTAGAGGCAAGAGACTTAAGTGATATTTTATACCACTGTCAACGACTTCAAATGTATTTAATTTAACAAGAGCAAATTTGTGAGTCAAGAACGGCCACGAGTAAACACACTTCTTGACTCATTTAAGAAATGATCGTCAAAGGAGATCACTATCTATATATAATATTACTGCAAGTAACTTATCTACAGCTGAGGGAAAGCTAATTGGGCGGTAGAGACAAATGATTTTGTTTCGTATTTTAGCACGCAAACTAACTTATAGCTGCCCCCTTCCCCCCCCCCCCCATCTCGAACCACTTGGGGTGGACATTAGAGCGACGGTCTCGCTTCATGCAGGTCGGTGTTCAATCCCCGACCGTTCAAGTGGCTTAGCACCATTCCTTTCCCCCTCTCCACCCCCGTCCCATCCCAAATCCTTATCCTGACCCCCTTCCCAGTGCTATATAGGCGTAATGGCTTGGCGATTTTCCCTGATAGTTCCCTCCCCCCCCCCACTATGCTGCTGGGGCATTAATGTAAGTATAGAATAATTGAGGCTATGTAATAAGATAATAAGATAAGATAAGATAATAAGGTGATAAGAACACGAATAGGAATTGGAAGGAAGGTCTTTCTCTCTAAGGTCGGAGGCCAAACGCTTGGAGTAAGTCACCCAACTTTCACATATGACACATATGAGGTATGGAAATAACGTAGGCTAGTCTTGGTCTACCCCCCTCCCCCCACCCTTCCCCCAATGTTTAAGAAACATTTTAACAACATTTAAACAGCATTATTAAAGAAATAACAGCATCTATACCCCCAACCTCCCCTCTTCACCACACAATCATCATTATCATCATATCATCATGCAGAAAATAATATGGTGCATGAATCTTAGTGCAACTGGAAACTGATATTTAGCAAGATTTTAAATTTATATGAATTGCTGTTATATGCAAATATAGAGGGGGGCGGGGGGTTCGATTCCGACCCGCTTGTGACCATCACCGAACACTTACTAGTCTGCACAATTTAGTTACCCTAGCCCCGAGCGTCTGACCTCGATCAAGGATGCGAGCCCAGACGAAATAGGCCTGATCTCTAACAAATACATATGTATTAAAACACACACCAATTATCCAAATTAAGGGGACATCGAGCCTGTGTGTACTCACCTAGTTGTACTCACCTAGTTGTGTTTGCGGGGGTTGAGCTCTGGCTCTTTGGTTCCGCCTCTCAACCGTCAATCAACAGGTGTGCAGGTTCCTGAGCCTATTGGGCTCTGTGTGTGCGTGTGTGTGTGTGTGTGTGTGTGTGTGTGTGTGTGTGTGTGTGTGTGTGTGTGTGTGTGTGTGTGTGGGGGGGGGGGTGCTGGGGGGCAGCCATCTTGGTTACACCAGCCTGTGTTAGTGGTATTTATATTGCACGACTGATGCCCTTCTGAGTACTGCCGTGAGCAACAATTCTCAACATAAGGTATCATTATATGCAACAACTATGTGTTTGGCACCGTTACTGTGTCATGGGAGTGGCACTGTTAGTGACTGTGCCATGGGAGTGGCACTGTTAGTGACTGTGTCATGGGAGTGGCACTGTTAGTGACTGTGTCAAGAGTGTCATGGGAGTGGCACTGTTAGTGACTGTGTCAAGAGTGTCATGGGAGTGGCACTGTTAGTGACTGTGTCAAGAGTGTCATGGGAGTGGCACTGTTAGTGACTGTGTCATGGGAGTGGCACTATGAGTGACTGTGTCAAGGGAGTGGCACTGTGAGTGACTGTGTCATGGGAGTGGCACTCTGAGTGACTGTGTCATGGGAGTGGCACTCTGAGTGACTGTATCATGGGAGTGGTACTGTGAGGTGACTGTGTCAAGAGTGTCATGGGAGTGGCCCTTATTATTGTACGGCCTGGCTCTTATTATAGCACGACCAGGCTCTTATTATTGCCCGGTCTGGCCCTTATTATTGCACGGCTTGGCTCTTATTATTGCACGGTCTGGCCCTTATTATAGCTCGGTCTGGCTCTTATTATTGCACGACCAGGCTCTTATTATTGCACGGCCTGGTCCTTATTATTGCACGGCCTGGTCCTTATTATTGCACGGCCTGGCCCTTATTATTGCACGGTCTGGCCCTTATTATTGCACGGCCTGGCCCTTATTATTGCACGGCCTGGCCCTTATTATTGCACTGCCTGGCCCTTATTATTGCACGGCCTGGCCCTTATTATTGCACTGCCTGGCCCTTATTATTGCACGGCCTGGCCCTTATTATTGCACGGCCTGGTCCTTATTATTACACGGCCTGGTCCTTATTATTGCACGGCCTGGTCCTTATTATTGCACGGCCTGGTCCTTATTATTGCACGACCTGGTTCTTATTATTGCACGGCCTGGCCCTTATTATTGCACGGTCTGCCCCTTATTATTGCACGACCAGGCTCTTATTATTGCACTGCCTGGTCCTTATTATTGCACGGCCTGGTCCTTATTATTGCACGACCTGGCCCTTATTATTGCACGGCCTGGCCCTTATTATTGCACGGTCTGGCCCTTATTATTGCACGACTTGGCCCTTATTATTGCACGGCCTGGTCCTTATTATTGCACGGCCTGGTCCTTATTATTGCACGGCCTGGCCCTTATTATTGCACGGTCTGGCCCTTATTATTGCACGGCCTTGTCCTTATTATTGCACGGCCTGGCCCTTATTATTGCACGGCCTGGTTCTAATTATTGCACGGCCTGGCTATTATTATTGCACGGCCTGACTATTATTATTGCACGGCCTGGCCCTTATTATTGCACGGCCTGGCTATTATTATTGCACGGCTGGTTCTAATTATTGCACGGCCTGGCTATTATTATTGCACGGCCTGGCTATTATTATTGCACGGCCTAGCTCTTATTATTGCACGGCCTGGCCCTTATTATTGCACGGCCTGGCCCTTATTATTGCACTGCCTGGCTCTTATTACTGCACGTCCATGCCCTTATTACTGCACGTCCATGCCCTTATTACTGCACGTCCATGCCCTTATTACTGCACGTCCATGCCCTTATTATAGCACGGCCAGGCCCTTATTATAACACGGCCTGGCCCTTATTATAGCACGGCCTGGCCCTAATTATTGCACGGCCTGGCTCTTATTATAGCACGGCCTGGCCCTTATTATAGCACGGCCTGGCCCTAATTATAGCACGGCCTGGCCTTAATTATAGCACGGCCTGGCCCTAATTATAGCACGGCCTGGCCCTAATTATAGCACGGCCTGGCCCTTATTATAGCACGGCCTGGCCCTTATTATAGCACGGCCTGGCCCTTATTACTGCACGTCCATGCCCTTATTATAGCACGGCCAGGCCCTTATTATTGCACGGCCTGGCCCTTATTATAGCACGGCCTGGCCCTTATTATAGCACGGCCAGGCCCTAATTATTGCACGGCCTGGCCCTTATTATAGCACGGCCTGGCCCTTATTATAGCACGGCCTGGCCCTTATTATAGCACGGCCAGGCCCTAATTATTGCACGGCCTGGCCCTTATTATAGCACGGCCTGGCCCTTATTACTGCACGTCCATGCCCTTATTATAGCACGGCCAGGCCCTTATTATTGCACGGCCTGGCCCTTATTATAGCACGGCCTGGCCCTTATTATAGCACGGCCAGGCCCTAATTATTGCACGGCCTGGCCCTTATTATAGCACGGCCTGGCCCTTATTATAGCACGGCCTGGCCCTTATTATAGCACGGCCAGGCCCTAATTATTGCACGGCTTGGCCCTTATTATAGCACGGCCTGGCCCTTATTATAGCACGGCCTGGCCCTAATTATAGCACGTCCTGGCCCTAATTATTCAATCTCAAGTTTGGCCATATCCCTACGCTCTAGTCATATAATTATTATTTACTTAGTTATCTAGGGAATATAATGGCTGATAACCTTTCAGTTTTGTCAAGGGAATTTGCAACAGAAATAGACAAATGTCTGAGTAATGTGACATACCAGAAATATATTTACAAAATAAAACAAACATCGATTAAAATTTTCAATCGAAGACTCCTCACGAGTTAATGACATTCTCGTTAATAGTTACACGCTAATATGATTTGTCTTCCAACAAGCACTCCAGAAATATGGTGAGCCGGTGGTTGAGCGGACAGAACACTGGACGCGCGATCCTGTGGTTCCGGGTTCGATCCTGGGCTCCGGCGAGAAACAATGGGCTAGAAACAATTTCACCTTGATGCACTGTTACCTAGCAGTAAATAGGTACCTGGGAGTTAGTCAGTTGTCACGGGCTGCTTCCTGGGGGGTGGAGGCCTGGTCGAGGACCGGGTCGCGGGGACACTATGCCCCGAAATCATCATCATCATCATCATCATCATCATCATCTCAAGATAACCCTTCATTATTTCTCTGGTCCAACAATAATGATTTTATACAGCATCGCACACCTGCTAACATGTTTATCAGACAGAAATATCAATTAACTAGGAAAACTGGACTCTAAGTATCCGGCATAACCTTAGTTTATCCCTGCAAACTCTTGCAGTCTAAATAACTTTATTTTATTTTATTTAATTTATATATATACCAGAAGGTACATTGGGATTGTGATGATACATGGCATAGTAATTACATTCTTGTAAAGCCACTAGTACGCTAGAACTAGTTCTAGTCACTAGAACTACAACATTAAGGTTTATCTGGGTATCTGAGTAGGAGTTATCCCTCAGAAACGTCAAGAATTAGCCCACACCAAGTCTCCTCGACCAAGGCAAGATGGCATCTACCCGTCTTCACACGTCACTCGCCCCCTTGGTTCTCAATCTCTCAACTTTCCTAGTCAAACTCTTCCATGACTTCTATAAACATTCTCCCTTAATAAGTTATGAAAATACCTTTCCTTCACATAATATTCCCATTCAATACAAACATGGTTCACAAACAGTCACCAACTATTGAGGCAACAGCCTCAAACTCTCAGTGAAGAGTCAAACAGACAAACAGACAAACAGACAAAAAGAGTCAAACAGTGAAGTATTAAACTCAGTCCCACAAAAGACAAAAAAGCCATGCATGTAAAATAGCGAAGCCCAACAACCAACTCACAGTACAGGGTCAACCAATTGAATGGGTCGACACCTATCAGTAACTAGGAATAATCCTGGACACACACATGAATTTTAATGCTGAGGTCACATACTTGAGACAGCGAACAGCGGCCCCGGACGGCAATCCTCAGGTCGCTAACCTCCCTTTCTGGAGGAGCCAATCTGCAAGTCCTTCGCACATACTATGTACAGGCAGTCAGATCAGTGATCGACTATGCCGCACCTCCACTCACAAGTCTATCACACCAACAGTGGAAAAAACTTGAAGTAGAAGAAAAAACTTCAAGAGGAAACTAGATTTATTCCTCCAAGGAGTGCCGGACCAACCGGGCTGTGGTGGGTATGTGGGCCTGCGGGCCGCTCCAAGCAACAGCCTGGTGGACCAAACTCTCACAAGTCGAGCCTGGCCTCGGGCCGGGCTTGGGGAGTAGACGAACTCCCAGAACTCCATCAACCAGGTATCAACCAGGTAGCCCAAAACAATGCTATGAGAGCTGCCCTGAGAGCCCCCATATGGACCAAGCTTTAAACTCTAAGACTGGAAACGGGTTTGCCCTCTCTTCAAGAACGAATATCTCAAAGAACAGCCACGATTATCAGTAAGATATTTATTTCCCCTCATCCAGCCCCAGTACGGCCGGCCTTGGTGGTTGGACTTGGCCAAAACAACGGAAACTTTTGGCCTGCCAGAGCGGGGAATGTCTTAAACAAACTACAATTAAAAAGCATGATTCTTAATAGAGAGGGTGATCATCCACACCCAAACTACAATATTTCCTCCCCGTGAGAGGAGTCAACCTTCAAAACAGTAAGAGAAGGTCTTTCGATGAAGAAGGCTGCCTATGATCCGACAATCCTAAGGCGCATAATAGAAGAGCAAATGTATAGCATAGCAGTAGCAGGAGCCACCCACATCTTCACAGACGGATCGGTGGACACAGAATATGAGAGTGCTGGCGCTGCTCTTTGCACGACCAGCGTTCAGGCATATTGGAGACTGGGAGGACTAGTATCATCAACCCAAACTGAGCTGTTTGCCATACAACAGCCAGTCGCATATGTGATTGCACAAAACACTCAAAATACAGTCATACACACAGACACAAAAGCTGCACTTCAAATACTAGGACAAAAACAGTGGAAAGATAATGTGGAAATAATTACCACTATTTTGTATCTTGGAGCAGTCGCTAAAGACCAAGGACTCAACATAACCTTAAACTGGATCCCATCCCATATTGGAATCCCATTAAATGAGAAAGCTGATGAAATTGTTAAATTGGCAACTCGTCATCCAGTGATACATAAAACAATTCAACCCAGCCCTAGAGAACATAAAAAATCACCAAAAAATTCTCACACCTCAACAAAGCCTACCTGCACCAGAGAGTAGCTGAAGGTTCGCCCTCTGCAATATGGTATCTTCAGGCCACCAAGTTAGTAAGGTTAAATATCCCAAAAGGAATCCACAGGGAAATAGCAGTTAGGTTATATAGACTACGTCTAGGTTACAGATGCAACTGGGAGATTGGTGAACCCCGACAGAGAGAGTGCATCTTCTGCTAAACCATCAGAGAAAAGCCACTACTTCACTATCTCCTGGAATGTGAAGCAACCAACGACCTTAGAAGAGCTTTAAGAGTCCCTGACTCTTGCATTAACCACCCAGAAGCCATCAACACTGCCACTCTTCTGGTCAAAAAAGGTGTCCAGCAGCTGGACACCTTCATAAATACGTGTGTGTGTGTGTGTGTGTGTGTGTGTGTGTGTGTGTGTGTGTGTGTGTGTGTGTGTGTGTGTGTGTGTGTGTGTGTGTGTACTCACCTAATTGTGCTTGCGGAGGTTGAGCTTTGGCTCTTTGGTCCCGCCTCTCAACTGTCAATCAACTGGTGTACAGGTTCCTGAGCCTACTGGGCTCTATCATATCTAAATTTGAAACTGTGTATGGAGTCAACCTCCACCACATCACTTCCTAGTACATTCCATTTATTAACTACTCTGACACTGAAAAAAATCTTTTTAATGTCTCTGTGGCTCATCTGGGTACTAAGTTTCCACCTGTGTCCCCTTGTTCGTGTCCCACCCGTGCTGAAGAGTTTGTCTTTGTTCACCCTGTCAATTCCCCTGAGAATTTTGTAGGTGGTTATCATGTCTCCCCTTACTCTTCTGTCTTCCAGGGACGTGAGGTTCAGCTCCTTTAGCTTTTTCTCGTAGCTCATTCCTCTCAGTTCCGGGACGAGCCTGGTGGCATACCGCTGAATCTTCTCTAACTTTGTCTTATGTTTAACTAGGTATGGACTCCAGGCTGGAGCTGCATATTCCAGGATTGGTCTGACATAAGTGATATACAGGGTCCTGAACGATTCCTTACACAAGTTTCTAAAGGCAGTTCTTATGTTGGCTAGTCTAGCATATGCCACTGATGATATCCTTTTGATGTGGACCTCTGGGGACAGGTTCAGTATGATATCTACCCCCAGATCTTTCTCTCTATTTGACTCTTGCAAGATTTCACCTCCCAGATGGTACCTTGTGTTCAGCCTCCTGCTCCCTTCGCCTAATTTCATCACCTTACACTTTCCTGAATTGAACTTTAGCAGCCATTTTCCAGACCACTCCTCCAGTTTATCCAGGTCATCCTGTAGTCTCTACCTATCTTCATCCGTCTTGATTCTTCTCATAATTTTTGCATCATCAGCAAACATTGAGAGGAACGAGTCTATACCCCCCGGAAGATCGTTTACATATATTAGAAACAGGATGGGTCCAAGTACTGAGCCCTGTGGGACTCCGCTGGTGACATCTCGCCACTCTGATGTCTTCCCCCTCACCGTTACTCGCTGTTTCCTATTGCTTAAGTACTCCCTTATCCACTGGAGCACCTTCCCTTTTACTCCTGCCTGTTGCTCCAACTTTTTTAACAGCCTTTTATAGGGTACTGTGTCAAAGGCTTTTTGGCAGTCCAGGAAAAAGCAGTCGGCCCACCCTTCTCTTTCCTGCCTAATTTTTGTTGCCTGGTCATAGAATTCTATTAAACCCGTGAGGCACGATTTACCATCCCCTGAACCCATGTTGGTAGTGTGTTACAAAGTTATTTCCCTCCAGATGCTCTACGAGCCTTTTCCTCACGATCTTCTCCATCACCTTGCATGGTATACAAGTTAGGGAAACTGGCCTGTAGTTCAGTGCCTCTTGTCTGTCACCCTTTTTGTATATTGGGACTACGTTAGCTGTCTTTCAACTTTCTGGTAGGTCTCCTGTTTCCAGTGACCTGTTATACACCATAGAGAGTGGCACACTTAGTGCTTCTGCACCTTCCTTTAGTATCCATGGTGAGATTCTGTCAGGTCCAACAGCCTTTGTCACATCCAGCTCCAGCAGACACCTTTTGACCTCATCACTGGTGAGGTCAAATTCCTCCAAGGTTGTGTGTGTGTGTGTGTGTGTGTGTGTGTGTGTGTGTGTGTGTGTGTGTGTGTGTGTGTGTGTGTGTTTGTGTGTGAAAACGGTATGAAAACGTTAGTTAGTAGTAGTTAGTAACAGTTAATTGATTGACAGTTGAGAGACGGGCCGAAAGAGCAGACGGGCATTGCTTGGTAAACAGGACATCAGGGGTTAGTTAGTTTAGTTCATTTATTATGCACCCCATACCCATCTTGTGGGCGGTAGTGGAAAGGGTTACAGAGGCACATAATGGGCTCAGGGACTGAACCCCACAATTCATTTAGCTAAGCAAGTTACAATCTTGATGAGCTAGTTACAAAATTCAATATAAGTCGTCACATCAACAATGGGTTCGAGATCGACCACAAGTACAGGTTCTAAGTTAAGCAACTGACATATGTGAAGAGCTAGTGTCATAATTTATATGTTTGTCCTGCACACCGCCCCCCATCCAGTGGGCAGCGGTGGATAGGTTACATTCACTCAGTTACTACCTACAGTTAGCAAACTGGGGATATTTGGCTAAAATTACTGGTAGCAGATCATTTTGAATGAAATATTGACACATCGTTAGAACATTGGTTATAGAATTGTCTCTAAATTCACGTATCTTTTCGCACTCCATCACATAGTGACGGAGGGTGTGCGAATAATTTTGTTGACAGTTTACATTTGGTCAGGTCTACATCGGCAGATAATGAGAATTCCCAGAGATACTTGTAACCGAGTCTAAGCCGAGCAGTAGTAATATCTAGAAGTCTGCTGATTTTATTGGATGATCCATAGATGTGTGGCTCCTCTTGCATGATAGTATGATGATAGATGGAATTACTGGTGTCAATTTCACTTTGCCTCAGATCTACAAGATCTTGTTGAAGTTCTCGGTGTACTGCTGCTCTCAGATTGCTCATTGCCAATCCAAGGTTACACTCAACGGCTCCTTTAAAGGCAGATTCTTTGGCAAACTTATGAGCTCTATCATGCATTCGGAGGCCAACATGAGATGGAGACCACATGAAATGGACTCTGTTACCATCCTTAATAATTTTGTTGTATTTGTGTCTAGCTTCGGACACGAGCATGTTACAGTTAGGGACATCAGGGAGAAAGAAACTCTGTTATTTGCTTTTTGCCCCCGATCGGGAATCGAACCCGGGTCCTTCGAACTACGACCTTCCAATAGCTGTCCACTCGGCTGCGAAGATCTGTGTGAACGAGGATATGTGTGGGTGTGTGCGCGTGTGTGTGTGCATGTGTGTGTGTGCGTCACCAGGAAACAGGTGGGGATGACACATGTAAAGGCTTTAGAAATTGGTATTTGCATCTGTTTCAAATCAATAACAGGAAGGGAATATGGTAAGGTGTGTGTGTGTGTGTGTGTGTGTGTGTGTGTGTGTGTGTGTGTGTGTGTGTGTGTGTGTGTGTGTGTGTGTGTGTGTGTGTGTGTGTGTGTGTGTGTGTGTGTGTGTGTGTGTGTATGTGTGTGTGTGTGTGTGTGTGTGTGTGTGTGTGTGTGTGTGTGTGTGTGTACTCACCTATTTGTACTCACCTATTTGTGCTTGCAGGATCGAGCATTGACTCTTGGATCCCGCCTTTCCAGCTATCGGTTGTTTACAGCAATGACTCCTGTCCCATTTCCCTATCATACCTAGTTTTAAAAGTATGAATAGTATTTGCTTCCACAACCTGTTCCCCCAGTGCATTCCATTTTTCCACTATTCTCACGCTAAAAGAAAGCTTCCTAACATCTCTGTGACTCATCTGAGTTTCCAGTTTCCACCCATGTCCCCTCGTTCTGTTATTATTACGTGTGAACATTTCATCTATTTCCACTTTGTCAATTCCCCTGAGTATTTTATATGTCCCTATCATATCTCCTCTCTCCCTTCTTTTCTCTAGTGTCGTAAGGTTCAGTTCCTTAAGACGCTCTTCATATCCCATCCCTCGTAACTCTGGGACAAGCCTCGTCGCAAACCTCTGAACCTTCTCCAGTTTCTTTATGTGTTTCTTCAGGTGGGGGCTCCATGATGGCGCGGCATACTCTAAGACGGGTCTCACGTAGGCAGTGTAAAGTGCCCTAAAAGCCTCCTCATTTAGGTTTCTGAATGAAGTTCTAATTTTCACCAGTGTAGAGTACGCTGCTGTCGTTATCCTATTTATATGGGCCTCAGGAGTTAGATTAGGTGTCACATCCACTCCCAGGTCTCTTTCTCGAATCGTTACAGGTAGGCTGTTCCCCTTCATTGTGTACTGTCCCTTTGGTCTCCTGTCACCTGATCCCATTTCCATAACTTTACATTTACTGGTGTTAAACTCCAGTAGCCATTTCCCTG
Organism: Procambarus clarkii; assembly: GCF_040958095.1. Taxonomy (NCBI): domain Eukaryota; kingdom Metazoa; phylum Arthropoda; class Malacostraca; order Decapoda; family Cambaridae; genus Procambarus; species Procambarus clarkii. The sequence goes on from NC_091185.1 coordinate 3,086,721, forward strand.
TGTGTATGTGTGTGTGTGTGTGTGTGTGTGTGTGTGTGTGTGTGTGTGTGTGTGTGTGTGTGTGTGTGTGGGTGTGTGTGTGTGCATGTGTATGTGAATGTATGTGTGTGTGTGTGTGTGTGTGGGTGTATGTGTATGTGAATGTATGTGTGTGTGTACCCGCCGACACGTTCGAACCTATAAGAGCTTGTAGGTCGAGCTTCAGTTCCCGGTCCACGCCTGTCCGACCCCCAGACAAGTAATGTAGTAAATCCCCTTTGCTTCTCAAATCTACTCATGAAACTAGTTGCAGATATTCTTAACTACCTCATCTTTAGAGATAATTCTGTACCCATAAATCCTATTTACATGGTAGAAGGGATTTCTACAAGTAATACAAGTTCTCCAGTTATATACATTAATGACCCAATTCTAGCCATAACAACCCAAGGATCACTTGTGAGAATAAAATGACACAAAGGATGTTTCGGTCCATGGTGGGGGCCCGATAAAGGCCCGAAACCTCGTCACTTTCATTTATTTTCATATATTACTCGATTGGGATTTTTCATGTCAAGCTCATTGCTGTGATTTTATTTTCTGCATATTGTGGATAATTGACTCTGGTGGTGGAGAGAGACGAAGGGACACTGAGAGAACTATAATGTTTAATATATATATATATATATATATATATATATATATATATATATATATATATATATATAATGTTTGATATATTATATTTAATGTTTTTTTGGGAAATATAATTATATTATAAACTATAAACTTAGTTTTCACCCCCATTATTTTTATGTCTTTAAAAACTTTTTCTTTAATCTGCATCGATGAGAACTAATTTTGCACAAAGTAGAGAATTATTACTGCACAAAGTAGAGAATTATTACTGCACAAAGTAGAGAATTATTACTGCACAAAGTAAAGAATTATTACTGCACAAAGTAGAGAATTATTACTGCACAAAGTAGAGAATTATTACTGCACAGAGTAAAGAATTATTACTGCACAAAGTAGAGAATTATTACTGCACAAAGTAGAGAATTATTACTGCACAAAGTAGAGAATTATTACTGCACAAAGTAAAGAATTATTACTGCACAAAGTAGAGAATTATTACTGCACAGAGTAAAGAATTATTACTGCACAAAGTAGAGAATTATTACTGCACAATTAGAGAATTATTACTGCACAAAGTAGAGAATTATTACTGCACAAAGTAGAGAATTATAACTGAACAAAGTAGGTAATTATTACTGCACACAGTAGAGAATTATTACTGCACACAGTAAAGAATTATTACTGCACAAAGTAGAGAATTATTACTGCACAATTAGAGAATTATTACTGCACAAAGTAGAGAATTATTACTGCACAAAGTAGAGAATTATTACTGCACAAAGTAGAGAATTATTACTGCACAAAGTAGAGAATTATTACTGCACAAAGTAGAGAATTATTACTGCACAAAGTAGAGATTTCTACACAGGAGTGAGAATAAATACAGTTCAAAAGTGAGAAGAAATTATAAGAAATTCAGCATTGTCGCTTAATTTGGAGCGCTGTGACTACTCCTGCGGCCATACACAGCCTCCTGCGGCCATACACAGACTCTTGCGGCCATACACAGCCTCCTGCGGCCATACACAGACTCCTGCGGCCATACACAGACTCCTGCGGCCATACACAGACTCCTGCGGCCATACACAGCCTCCTGCGGCCATACACAGACTCTTGCGGCCATACACAGCCTCCTGCGGCCATACACAGACTCCTGCGGCCATACACAGACTCCTGCGGCCATACACAGACTCCTGCGGCCATACACAGACTCCTGCGGCCATACACAGACTCCTGCGGCCTTACACAGACTCCTGCGGCCATACACAGACTCCTGTGGCCATACACAGCCTCCTGCGGCCATACACAGACTCCTGCGGCCATACACAGCCCCCTGCGGCCATTCACAGACTCCTGCGGCCATACACAAACTCCTACGCCATACACAGACTCCTGCGGCCATACACAGACTCCTGCGGCCATACACAGACTCCTGCGGCCATACTTCAGACTCCTCCGGCCATACTCAGACTCCTGCGGCCATACACAGACTCCTGCGGCCATACACAAACTCCTGCGGCCATACACAAACTCTTACGCCATACACAGACTCCTGCGGCCATACACAGACTCCTGCGGCCATACACAGACACCTGCGGCCATACACAGACTCCTGCGGCCATACTCAGACTCCTGCGGCCATACTCAGACTCCTGCGGCCATACTCAGACTCCTGCGGCCATACACAGACTCCTGCGGCCATACACAGACTCCTGCGGCCATACTCAGACTCCTGCGGCTATACTCAGACTCCTGCGGCCATACACAGACTCCTGCGGCCATACACAGACTCCTGCGGCCATACTCAGTCTCCTGCGGCCATACTTCAGACTCCTGCGGCCATACTCAGACTCCTGCGGCCATACTCAGACTCCTGCGGCCATACTCAGACTCCTGCGGCCATACACAGACTCCTGCGGCCATACACAGCCTCCTGCGGCCATACACAGACTCCTGCGGCCATACACAGACTCCTGCGGCCATACTCAGACTCCTGCGGCCATACTCAGACTCCTGCGGCCATACTTCAGACTCCTGCGGCCATACTCAGACTCCTGCGGGCATACTTCAGACTCCTGCGGCCATACTCAGACTCCTGCGGCCATACTTCAGACTCCTGCGGCCATACTCAGACTCCTGCGGGCATACTTCAGACTCCTGCGGCCATACTCAGACTCCTGCGGCCATACTTCAGACTCCTGCGGCTATACTCAGACTCCTGCGGCCATACACAGACTCCTGCGGCCATACTCAGACTCCTGCGGCCATACTCAGACTCCTGCGGCCATACTCAGACTCCTGCGGCCATACACAGACTCCTGCGGCCATACTCAGACTCCTGCGGCCATACTCAGACTCTTGCGGCCATACTCAGACTCCTGCGGCCATACACAGCCTCCTGCGGCCATACACAGACTCCTGCGGCCATACTCAGACTCCTGCGGCCATACTCACACTCCTGCGGCCATACACAGACTCCTGCGGCCATACACAGACTCCTGCGGCCATACTCAGAATCCTGCGGCCATACACAGCCTCCTGCGGCCATACACAGACTCCTGCGGCCATACACAGACTCCTGCGGCCATACACAAACTCCTACGCCATACACAGACTCCTGCGGCCATACACAGACTCCTGCGGCCATACTTCAGACTCCTGCGGCCATACTCAGACTCCTGCGGCCATACTTCAGACTCCTGCGCCCATACATAGCCTCCTGCGGCCATACACAGACTCCTGCGGCCATACTCAGACTCCTGCGGCCATACTCAGACTCCTGCGGCCATACACAGCCTCCTGCGGCCATACACAGACTCCTGCGGCCATACTCAGACTCCTGCGGCCATACACAGACTCCTGCGGCCATACTCAGACTCCTGCGGCCATACTCAGACTCCTGCGGCCATACACAGACTCCTGCGGCCATACACAGACTCCTGCGGCCATACACAAACTCCTGCGGCCATACACAGCCTCCTGCGGCCATACACAGACTCCTGCGGCCATACACAGACTCCTGCGGCCATACACAGACTCCTGCGGCCATACACAGACTCCTGCGGCCATACACAAACTCCTACGCCATACACAGACTCCTGCGGCCATACACAGACTCCTGCGGCCATACACAGACTCCTGCTGCCATACACAGACTCCTGCGGCCATACACAGACTCCTGCGGCCATACACAGCCTCCTGCGGCCATACACAGACTCCTGCGGCCATACACAGACTCCTGCCGCCATACACAGCCGCCTGCGGCCATACACAGCCTCCTGCAGCCATACACAGACTCCTGCGGCCATACACAGCCGCCTGCGGCCATACACAGCCTCCTGCGGCCATACAGAGCCTCCTGCGGCCATACACAGACTCCTGCGGCCATACTTAGACTCCTGCGGACATACTAAGACTCCTGCGGCCATACACAGCCGCCTGCGGCCGTACTTAGACTCCTGCGGACATACTCAGACTCCTGCGGCCATACACAGCCGCCTGCGGCCATACTTAGACTCCTGCGGACATACTCAGACTCCTGCGGCCATACTTAGACTCCTGCGGCCATACTTAGACTCCTGCGGACATACTCAGACTCCTGCGGCCATACTTAGACTCCTGCGGCCATACACAGCCGCCTGCGGCCATACACAGCCTCCTGCGGCCATACACAGCCTCCTGCGGCCATACACAGCCTCCTGCGGCCATACACAGCCTCCTGCGGCCATACACAGACTCCTGCGGCCATACACAGACTCCTGCGGCCATACACAGCCTCCTGCGGCCATACACAGACTCCTGCGGCCATACTTAGACTCCTGCGGCCATACACAGCCGCCTGCGGCCATACTCAGACTCCTGCGGCCATACACAGCCTCCTGCGGCCATACACAGACTCCTGCGGCCAGACACAGACTCCTGCGGCCATACACAGACTCCTGCGGCCATACACAGACTCCTGCGGCCATACACAGCCGCCTGCGGCCATACACAGCCTCCTGCGGCCATACTTAGACTCCTGCGGACATACACAGCCTCCTGCGGCCATACACAGCCGCCTGCGGCCATACATAGCCTCCTGCGGCCATACTTAGACTCCTGCGGACATACACAGCCTCCTGCGGCCATACACAGCCTCCTGCGGCCATACTTAGACTCCTGCGGCCATACACAGCCGCCTGCGGCCATACACAGCCGCCTGCGGCCATACTCAGCCTCCTGCGGCCATACACAGACTACTGCGGCCATACACAGACTCCTGCGGCCATACACAAACTCCTACGCCATACACAGACTTCTGCGGCCATACACAGACTCCTGCGGCCATACTCAGACTCCTGCGGCCATACACAGACTCCTGCGGCCATACTTAGACTCCTGCGGCCATACACAGCCTCCTGCGGCCATACTCAGACTCCTGCGGCCATACACAGACTCCTGCGGTTATACACAGACTCCTGCGGCCATACACAGACTCCTGCGGCCATACTCAGACTCCTGCGGCCATACACAGACTCCTGCGGCCATACACAGCCTCCTGCGGCCATACACAAACTCCTACGCCATACACAGACTCCTGCGGCCATACACAGACTCCTGCTGCCATACACAGACTCCTGCGGCCATACACAGACTTCTGCGGCCATACACAGCCTCCTGCGGCCATACACAGACTCCTGCGGCCATACACAGACTCCTGCGGCCATACACAGCCGCCTGCGGCCATACACAGCCTCCTGCAGCCATACACAGACTCCTGCGGCCATACAGAGCCTCCTGCGGCCATACACAGACTCCTGCGGCCATACTTAGACTCCTGCGGACATACTAAGACTCCTGCGGCCATACACAGCCGCCTGCGGCCGTACGTAGACTCCTGCGGACATACTCAGACTCCTGCGGCCATACACAGCCGCCTGCGGCCATACTTAGACTCCTGCGGACATACTCAGACTCCTGCGGCCATACTTAGACTCCTGCGGCCATACTTAGACTCCTGCGGACATACTCAGACTCCTGCGGCCATACTTAGACTCCTGCGGCCATACACAGCCGCCTGCGGCCATACACAGCCTCCTGCGGCCATACACAGCCTCCTGCGGCCATACACAGCCTCCTGCGGCCATACACAGCCTCCTGCGGCCATACACAGACTCCTGAGGCCATACACAGACTCCTGCGGCCATACACAGCCTCCTGCGGCCATACACAGACTCCTGCGGCCATACTTAGACTCCTGCGGCCATACACAGCCGCCTGCGGCCATACTCAGACTCCTGCGGCCATACACAGCCTCCTGCGGCCATACACAGACTCCTGCGGCCAGACACAGACTCCTGCGGCCATACACAGACTCCTGCGGCCATACACAGACTCCTGCGGCCATACACAGCCGCCTGCGGCCATACACAGCCTCCTGCGGCCATACTTAGACTCCTGCGGACATACACAGCCTCCTGCGGCCATACACAGCCGCCTGCGGCCATACACAGCCTCCTGCGGCCATACTTAGACTCCTGCGGACATACACAGCCTCCTGCGGCCATACACAGCCTCCTGCGGCCATACTTAGACTCCTGCGGCCATACACAGCCGCCTGCGGCCATACACAGCCGCCTGCGGCCATACTCAGCCTCCTGCGGCCATACACAGACTACTGCGGCCATACACAGACTCCTGCGGCCATACACAAACTCCTACGCCATACACAGACTTCTGCGGCCATACACAGACTCCTGCGGCCATACTCAGACTCCTGCGGCCATACACAGACTCCTGCGGCCATACTTAGACTCCTGCGGCCATACACAGCCTCCTGCGGCCATACTCAGACTCCTGCGGCCATACACAGACTCCTGCGGTTATACACAGACTCCTGCGGCCATACACAGACTCCTGCGGCCATACTCAGACTCCTGCGGCCATACACAGACTCCTGCGGCCATACACAGCCTCCTGCGGCCATACACAGACTCCT
>NC_091185.1:3098315-3113046 GCF_040958095.1 Procambarus clarkii
ACTTCTAAATAAACATAATGATATTCAATAAATATAGTACAGCCTCTGTCTCTGTCTCTGTCTCTGTCTCTGTCTCTGTCTCTGTCTCTGTCTCTGTCTCTGTCTCTGTCTCTCTCTCTCTCTCTCTCTCTCTCTCTCTCTCTCTCTCTCTCTCTCTCTCTCTCTCTCTCTCTCTCTCTCTCTCTCTCTCTCTCTCTCTCTCTCTCTCTCTCCCCCCCCCATGCCTCCCGCCTGTTGATATCGTCCATGATATCAACATTGCTATTGATATCATACAATGCTATTGATATCGTCCATGATATCAACATTGCTATTGATATCGTCCATGATATCAACATTGCTATTGATATCACGGACGAAAATGTGCAATTAAAGTTGACAAAATAGAAATTCAACCCAAATTACCTATATACAAAAATAAAAATAGTGAAAAATATTAATAATTATATATATTATTATCAAAAATAATTATAAATAATATTATTATTAAAAATAATTATAAATATTACTTTTAATAATAATAAATAAAAAAATAATAATTTTAAATAATACTAATTTATGTAGGAGAAAGTAGCCTTCACTCATTCTGTTGTTATCAAAGCCAATGATTAAGAAGCTCAGTAAACGAGCAATTACACGGAAAGGCAGGATTAGTGAGCGTGTAGTATGCTATATATCAAACCAGTATACCATGTTGTATATGACACAGGTATAGCGGTACACTAGCCTTGATATATGGGGGTATGTCGCCCCCCGGGTGGGCGTCCACAGTATGTTAGCAGGAGGGAGTATACTCGGGAGAGTTTGTATTGATGGGGCGGAAAATTTAAGGATGACACAATATTTGTGTTGCTTGTGATGTTGAGTTGTGAGGGTTTGTGGGTGGTGGTAGTGGTGGTAGTGGTGGTAGTGGTGTGGTAGTGGTGTGGTGGTGGTGTGGTGGTGGTGTGGTGGTGGTGTGGTAGTGGTGGTGTGGTAGTGGTGTGGTGGTGGTGTGGTAGTGGTGTGGTGGTGGTGTGGTGGTGGTGTGGTGGTGGTGGTGTGGTGGTGGTGTGGTAGTGGTGTGGTAGTGGTGTGGTGGTGGTGTGGTGGTGGTGTGGTAGTGGTGGTGTGGTAGTGGTGTGGTGGTGGTGTGGTAGTGGTGTGGTGGTGGTGTGGTGGTGGTGTGGTGGTGGTGGTGTGGTGGTGGTGTGGTAGTGGTGTGGTAGTGGTGTGGTGGTGGTGTGGTGGTGGTGTGGTGGTGGTGTGGTGGTGGTGTGGTAGTGGGTGGTGTGGTAGTGGTGGTGGTAGTGGTGGTAGTGGTGTGGTAGTGGTGTGGTAGTGGTGTGGTGGTGGTGTGGTGGTGGTGTGGTAGTGGTGGTGTGGTGGTGGTGTGGTAGTGGTGTGGTAGTGGTGTGGTAGTGGTGTGGTGGTGGTGTGGTGGTGGTGGTGGTGGTGGTGTGGTAGTGGTGTGGTGGTGTGGTGGTAGTGGTGGTGGTGGTGTGGTAGTGGTGTGGTGGTGGTGTGGTGGTGGTGTGGTGGTGGTGTGGTGGTGGTGTGGTGGTGGTGTGGTAGTGGGTGGTGTGGTAGTGGTGGTGTGGTAGTGAATAGTGTGGTAGTGGTGGTGTGGTAGTGGGTGGTGTGGTAGTGGTGTGGTAGTGGTGGTGTGGTAGTGGGTGATGGGGTAGTGGTAGTGTGGTAGTGGTGTGGTAGTGGTGGTGTGGTAGTGGGTGGTGTGGTAGTGGTGTGGTAGTGGTGGTGTGGTAGTGGGTGGTGTGGTAGTGGTGTGGTAGTGGTGGTGTGGTAGTGCTGGTGTGGTAGTGGGAGGCTGTGACGGCACTTACCTATAAATACATACCTATCAGTGACTACGAGGAAATTAGGTCTAACTGTCCAGCTTCTATCTAATTAATCTTATTCTACTTTCTTCAATTTTATTGAGCTTCCCCTTGTTCACTTTCTCTATCTCTATCTATCTATCTATGTTATATGTCGTGATCATGTCCTCTCTGGTTCTTCTTTCTACCAGGGTGGTGAGAATTACGACCCATTAACATATACTTGTTGCTTAACCCTCTTAGTCCTGGTACTAATTTTCTTGGAAATCTCTACACTTTTGCAATTTCTGTTTTGTGCTTTACAAAATGTGGGTTCCAGACCGGTGCTGCACACTGTGAAGATTGTCTCATAAGAGGTTTTAAATGGCTTTCTAATGTTGGCTAACGTTCTATATGCTACAGATGGTGCCATGTGTATGTGCTCCTCTAGTTGTGCTTGCTGGAGTTGAGCTCTGGCTCTATGGTCCCGCCTCTCAACTGTAAATGAATCAACACTGTGTCTCTGGTGTTAGTGTTGGGAATATATCAACTACAATTTCTTGCTCTTTCTTTCCTGTTGTTAAATTCTTCATTTGGTGTACATTCTTTCTGGTCTCATTTCCGTTCTTCTCATCATTACATTACACTTGTTGGAATTCAATTCCAGAAGCCATTTGCATGCCCACTCGAGGTGTTTGGCATTGTCTTCATGTAATTTTCTTCAGTCCTTCTCGCTTGTTACTTTACAAATTATCTTCGTGTCGTCTGCAAACATTAACATTACAGACCCTCGGGTTGGCCATTCTCATACATTAGTAACAATTGTGGTCCTTAAACCTGAGCCACTTACAGATCTCACTTGACGTATCACTCCAGCTCGTAACGTGTTCTCTGACATTACCCCCTTTGTTTTCAGTCATTCAGGTACTCCCTGATCCAATTGATGTGGTCCCAGTTACCCTCCCTCCCCCCCAGCATGCTTCTCCATCTTGGAGATCAGTCTTACACGAGAAACAGCATCAAGTTATCTCAGATAATCTGGGAATTACAGACTCCTTAACCTTCATTTTCCTGTTATGTCGAAAGATTCTGCGAATATTTTAGCAAGTTTGTGAGACATCTGTCTTCCTGTGCAATATATGTTGTTAAAGATTCGCTACCTGGAACAAAGTTCCAAGTAGCACGGGCTATGGTGAGCCCGTAGTGCTATATATATATGTTTCCCTTCCGTGGTAAAGTTGATCCTCTTCTGGTGCTTTATTATTCTCATCCTGACGACTTGTTCAGCATTTTAAATGTGGAATATTTGTTGGTGAGAATGGTAGGTAATGTTGTAGCTTGGGTCTGTCTCCTTTGTTGAATATTGGGGTTCATTCTTCTCTCTTTCTCTCTCTCTCTCTGTCTCTCTGTCTCTCTCTCTCTCTCTCTCTCTCTCTCTCTCTCTCTCTCTCTCTCTCTCTCTCTCTCTCTCTCTCTCTCTCTCTCTCTCTCTCTCTCTCTCTCTCTCTCTCTCTCTCTCTCTCTCTTTCTCTCTCTCTCTCTCTCTCTCTCTCTCTCTCTCTCTCTCTCTCTCTCTCTCTCTCTCTCTCTCTCTCTCTCTCTCTCTCTCTCTCTCTCTCTCTCTCTCTCTTTCTCTCTGTCTCTCTCTCTCTCTCTCTGTCTCTCTCTCTCTCTCTCTCTCTCTCTCTCTCTCTCTCTCTCTCTCTCCCTCTCTCTCTCTCTCTCCCTCCATGCCTCCCGCCTGTCTGTTCGTCGTATAATATCGGGTAGTGACAGTTATAGCATAATAAACACAGAATCATCCTTAATGAGATGGAGTTCATGACGAGAGGGAGAAGTGTGTGTGTGTGTGTGTGTGTGTGTGTGTGTGTGTGTGTGTGTGTGTGTGTGTGTGTGTGTGTGTGTGTGTGTGTACTCACCTAGTTGTGCTTGCGGGGGTTCAGCTTTGGCTCTTTGGTCCCGGGTGCGTGTGCTTGTCTTGCTGTACCAATATAAATGAACAATACAGACGATATTGTTATATTAATATATAAATTAATATTATATTACTATATAATATATAAATATAAGTTGATGGAAGGTTTAAAATATAGCAATAAAAATAATAATAATAATACAAATAATAATAATAATAATAATAATAATAATAATAATAATAATAATAATAATTAATAAATTAATAATAATAGTAATTATTATTATTACAACAACAACAATAATAATAACAATAAATATAACACAAAGTTAATATATATAATAATATTTTATTTTTATTTTAGGTAATTTAAGATGCATGTATAACACATAAAGGTACTGTACACGCATGTATAACAACACACATAACGGTACTGTAAAGTGCATGTATAAGATCACATTGATGTATTCAATAACAAAACACAGTCTCTCTTATTCCTACAGTTAACTGTAAGGAAAAAATTCACTTCTGGCTTTCAGACTGTAAACAAAAAATGTATTCTAATATTATAATTTCATTAACTAGTATTATAATAATAGATACTAGTATTATAGCGATATATTAACTAATAACGAATGTTATGACAATAGATACTAGTATAATAGCCATATATATATATATATATATATATATATATATATATATATATATATATATATATATATATATATATATATATATATATATATATGTATGTATATATATATATATATATATATATATATATATATATATATATATATATATATATATATATATATATATATATATAACTTTTCGTTATTTTTCATTATACAGTTGAATTATTATTCTGAAATGTGTTCTTCACCTGTAATCAGATACATCACACTGTATTAATAATGTATGTATAATGACTCATTAGTTTATAATTTAAGTTGTAAATTTGTAATTTACAAACTAAATTAAAAATGTTGTTAACATGTTACACTGTTCTCAACCTGTTCCGTTCAGGCATAGTTGTTACCGGTTGAATAGGCTGTTACGAGTAAAACCCCAATAATCGACTGTAACTAGAATATTTCAGAGCCATTCTCTCATTAATTGTCTAACATTCCCTTGACTATATGAAGGGGTGCATAATGTGTCAAAAGGTATTTGGTGGTATATAGTCACTTATATAGCTACCCTAGACTATATGAAGGGCTATATCGTGTGTGTATCAACAGTTAGCTACAGCAGTCTCCGTGGTGTAGTGGTAAGACACTCGCCTGGCGTTCCGCGAGCGCTATGTCATGGGTTCGTATCCTGGCCGGGGAGGATTTACTGGGCGCAATTCCTTAACTGTAGCCTCTGTTTAACGCAACAGTAAAATGTGGACTTGGATGAAAAAACGATTTTTCGCGGCAGGGGATCGTATTCCAGGGACCATAGGATTAAGGACTTGCCCGAAACGCTACGCGTACTAGTGGCTGTACAAGAATGTAACAACTCTTGTATATATCTCAAAAAAAAGATGTTAACAAGAAATCCACATCTCACGGGACGGCTTGTCGGGAGAGTCAGAGGCTGCTCCGTCCGGCATGGGAGGAAAGTCTAGCGATGTAAGTCTACGGGATTCTATCGCCAGATTCCATTACCAAGATGAGTGATAGGAACGGACGAGCTTACAAGCCCCTTTCCCATATTTTTCTTCGTTCTGTTCGCCATTCTTGTTCCCCTTCTAGCACACCCTTCTCTCCCATCACTGCCATTTTTCCTCTCTCTCTCTCTCTCTCTCTCTCTCTCTCTCTCTCTCTCTCTCTCTCTCTCTCTCTCTCTCTCTCTCTCTCTCTCTCTCTCTCTCTCTCTCTCTCTCTCTCTCTCTCTCTCTCTCTCTCTCTCTCTCTCTCTCTCACCCCTTCCGTACTCCCTCTCACCTCTTTTCCGTTATCACCATTTTTTTTCAGAATTACTACCCATTCCTCCTTTCATTAACATTCTTTCCCAGACAAATTACCTCCGTCAACCCTTCCATAAGCATATTTCTTCATCCCATCACTTCCCTTCCATAATCACTCTCTCCTATTGAATGATTATACTTTCCCTTCCATATCCCTTCCCTTCGTAACCCATCATCACCAACTATCCTCATCCCCCATCCTTTATCCTTCACCACCAATTCCCCTTCCATCCCTATTCTGCTTTCCTCCTTTCCTCTCCCCCCCCCTCTTTCCCTATTCCCCACTCAGTTCTTCGCTATCTCGATATTTCTTAGAGTGTTCCTTTTTAATCTCTCCCATCTCCCGATCTCTCTTTTGGACAGAATTTTATTTCTCTTTCCCATTTTATCATTCATTGGTTTCTGAACCTATTCTCCCTTCCCATTTCCGCTTGGCTTCTCCTCTATTCCTTACGTGAGTTCCCCCTCCCCCCCTCTTCTGTCCCAGTGATGCCGAATCACAAATGGAAAAGACTTAATGCTCTGATTTGACATAGAAAACACACACAAACACACACACACACACACACACACACACACACACACACACACACACACACACACACACACACACACACACACACACACACACACACACACACACACACACACACACACACACACACACACACTCATACTCACGATTGCAAGCTAACCAATTTCACAATTTTCAGGGAAATTCACAGGCAATAAAGACAGATTATTGAATACGGTCATTAATCGTTCAAAAGAAAAAAGATGTGTACCCAAATGAGCCACAGAGACCTCAGAGACTTTGTTCTGTGTCAAAGTACAGTACGTTTTACATAGACTGTTTCATATGTGGATATCATAGAGCCCAATAAGCTCAGGAACCTGTAACCTAATTAGCTGAGAGTTAAGATACCGAACCAATGAACCGATGGTCAATCAAGAGAGAGGTGGGTAGTCCAAATTTTTTGGCTTGCCAGAAAGCCTTTGAAACCAGTACCCCATAACAGATTAGAGTGGGAAATGGAGAAGCAGGCAGAAGTGAAGCTACTCCAGTGGATAAGGGAGTTCCTAAGCAACACAAGACTGAGTTTCTCTGAGACGTGAGTAGCAAGATAGTAACACTAAGATAGTAACACTCTGGTAGTAACACTACCAGAGTCACACAGGCTTCAGCTCTCGGATACATCCTTTCTCAAGTATGTCAATGACCTTTCAGACGGAACAACTGATTCCTGTCAATATTTGCTGAAGATGCAAGAATTTTGGGAAAGATTAAGACAAAGGAAGACAGCAAGAGATTGTAAGATGGCCTGAACAAACTGAAAGAATGATCCAACAAGTGGCCACTAGAGTTTAACTCAAGTAAATGCCAAGAAACTAGGTGGAGGGGGGGGGGGCAAGAGTCCGGATACAAGGCACCAAATGGGAGATGAAATCCATTATGAATCGTATAGAGAAAATTAATCCAAGGCTTGATATCACACCGAACCTTCCTCCTGAAGCTCACATCACAAAGCCATCATCAACTGCATTTGCTAGGAACGTCAAGACTTGACCTGTCTTTAGAAATTTGTGTAAGGAATCGTTCAGAACCTTCTGTGTCATGTCTCAAACCGATTCTGGAGCAAGCGGCTCCAGGGTGAAGTTCATATCTACTCAAGCACAAAACTAAGTTTGAGAAGGCATGAAGGTCTGCCTGACTAGTCGAAGGACTACGAGCTATGAGTTACGAGGAAATGAAACTCATGTTGCTGGAAGACGTAAAAGTTTGGGGGAGACATGATTACTACATACAAAACTCTCAGGGGAATTAATAGGTTAGATAAAGGCAGATTATTTAACACGGGTTTACACACATGGGGAGATTCATATAACCTGTGTATCCAAATGAGTCAAAGAGGTATTTAGAAAGAATTCTTAGTATTACAGTTAATAATTGGAATGCACTAGAAAATGATGTAGTGAGGCAGACTCCAAACACAGTTTCAAATGTACATATGATAAAGTTTTCTAGAAATGGGCTCTGGTTCTTGTACACAAGTTGGTTGACAGCTGAGAAAGTGGAAACCAAAGGGCTCAATCAAGGCAAGCGCATCTAGGTAAATATAGTTAGGTAACTACACACACACACACACACACACACACACACACACACACACACACACACACACACACACACACACACACATACACACACACACACACACACACACACACACACACACACACACACACACACACACACACACACACACACACACACACACACACACACACACACACACACACACACACACACATACACACACACACACATACACACACACACACACACACACACACACACACACACACATACACACACACACACACACACACACACACACACACACACACACACACACACACACACACACACACACACACACACACACACACACACACACACACACACACACACACACACACACACACACACACACACCACGAGAGAGAGAGAGATGATAATCACCCAATGTTACATACAAGCCGATACAAGCGACCAAATATCCGGCCATCCCCTACTGCCCTTCCCTCTCCAGTCGACTTGATAGCAATGGAAAAGGGAGTCACCGCTGCCGGCCTTATCACGCCCTCTCATCTCTACAGCAAACGTGATATGGGAGGATCAAAGTTGACGCCGAACTCTCCCGCAAATAATAATGAACATAAAAAAAGGTGGTTTCGAACCCAGGAGCCGTGTAAGAAGGGGAATCCAGCACCTGTGTTGAGATCCACGAACTCTCTTCAGCCCCTCGGCGATTGTCGATTATTTTGGGTCATATAAGTGTGGAGATCGGGGATTTGCTCGTCTATAGGAGTAGCGGAGGTGGGGGAGAGAGAGAGAAAGGGGAAAGAGGGAGGGTAGGAGAGAAAGAGAGAGGCATGGGAGGGGGAGAGAGGACGAGGGAGAAATGAGGAAGGGGAGGAGCAAGAGGATCAGGAGAAAGCATTGAATTGAGAGAGTTAGATAGGGAATGGGTAGAAATAGGAGGGGGAGATGGGGAGAGATGGGAGGAGAGAGAGAGGGAGAGGGAGAGAGAGAAAGAGAGAAAGAGAGAGAGAGAGAGAGAGAGAGAGAGAGAGAGAGAGAGAGAGAGAGAGAGAGAGAGAGAGAGAGAGAGAGAGAGAGAGAGAGAGAGAGAGAGAGAGAGAGAGAGAGAGAGAGAGAGAGAGAGAGAGAGAGAGAGAGAGAGGGAGAGAGAGAGAGAGAGAGAGAGAGAGAGAGAGAGAGAGAGAGAAACAGACAGACAGACAGACAGACAGACAGACAGACAGACAGACAGACAGACAGACAGACAGACAGACAGACAGACAGACAGACAGACAGACAGAGACAGAGACAGAGACAGAGAGACAGAGACAGAGACAGAGACAGAGACAGAGACAGAGACAGAGAGACAGAGACAGAGACAGAGACAGAGACAGAGACAGAGACAGAGACAGAGACAGAGACAGAGAGACAGAGACAGAGACAGAGACAGAGACAGAGACAGAGACAGAGACAGAGACAGAGACAGAGACAGAGACAGAGAGACAGAGAGGCAGAGAGAGAAAGAGAGAAATGAAAGCTATGAATAGGAAACACAGAGACAGTATTAAGAGGTTCACCCACATTCACAAAAGTTTAATAACTGAGCGAGAGTTTCAATGACACATTCTTGTTACCAGAGAACTGTGTGTGGAACAGCTTATGAGGAGGTCTCGCCCGATTGTTGTGAGGAGAGATAGGGAGGGGGATGAGGAGCAGGGGTGAGGTGTGAGGAGATGAGTCACAATAACGTGGCTGAAGATATGATGACAAAATCACTCATCAGAAAATGAGGAGACGAGGACGTTTCGGTTCGTTCTGGACCATTATCATGACGTATGTAGAGGAATCAGAGTGCCACTGGCACTCTCCAAGGCCCAGAGTGGCACTGGCGTGCATGATTATCTTGAGGTTATCTTCAGGTTATCTTGAGATGATTTCGGGGCTTTTTTTTTTTTTTAGTGTCCCCACGGCCCGGTCCTCGACCAGGCCTCCACCCCCAGGAAGCAGCCCGTGACAGCTGACTAACACCCAGGTACCTATTTTACTGCTAGGTAACAGGGGCATAGGGTGAAAGAAACTCTGCCCATTGTTTCTCGCCGGCGCCTGGGATCGAACCCAGGACCACAGGATCACAAGTCCAGCGTGCTGTCCGCTCGGCCGACCGGCTCCCATGATAGGGCAGCTGTGTGCACCTGATTGTATCTGACCAAATTATCTGAATAATCGACGTATGAATAATCGTTAAATTATTCTGGTGACCAATCCACACATAAGAAAATGAACACGAATTGTTTAATGTTCAAGGAGTGAACGAAACGTCGTCGTTTTTCCCATCTTCTGAAGTGTCGTTTGGATATCAAATCTTCAGCCCCGTTATTGTGACTCATCGTTTCCATGATTAAAAATTGCTTAAATACCAATTATAAAGCTATGCAGGATGAATATTAGTAATGGTTTGTACAATTTGGATCATTTTTTTAAATATATCAGTTAATGAGGATTTTAGATGATAAATAGACAACTTTCTCAATTGGGACATTACTAAATGAAGCCAAACTGTAATAAGATATAGCTGAAGAATAATACCAGGTGCCTTATTCACAGTGTCTTATTTTCACATTTGTCTTATTTCGAACATTTAGGCATTTATTTTTAGGCTTAAAATTGTTACTTTTCATGACGTCCCAGATCGTTTTCGCAATTAGATTTCGCCATGTCTTCGCCATCCAGCTGATATCCTGTAAATCTATCATCATTACCTTGCCTCAGAGCCCTGCATTTGTCAACATTAAACAGCATCTGCCTGTCTTTCAACCATTTAAAGTGTTTACTTAGATCGTCTCGAAGATATTTTGTGTCTTCTGAGTTGATTTCCAGACGAACTTTCCTCTGGTTACATATTTGCGTATATTGCTGTTCAGTCCTGAATCTAAATCATTTATGTATATTATATAAACGACAGAGGTCCCAGGACAGAGCCTTGGGGCACTCCATTCTGCCTCAACTCTGTTGATACTAACTTTTTATTTTCTTCTTTTCTTTGATATTATCGTACCTTTATCCATCTTACGACCGTACCAGCAATGGCGTGAGCCACTATGTTATTTTTAACAGTCTTTTGTGTGGCAATGTATCAAAACGTTTGTTGATGTCAAGGTACACAACGCCAGAAACCGTCACACTATCAACTGCTTCAAATGTGCTGCAATAGAATGAAAGCAAATTTGTCCCACATGAGAGGCCCGTGGAAAAATCGCGTTGTGAAACATTTATTAATCTATGTTATTTTCAAAATGAAGGTGATTGGCCTCTGCAATTTTTAATTAAAGTATTTTCCCACTATAGATTTTAAACTAATTTGCGGATAGTTCTATGCAAGTGATCTATATCCATTCTATAAAATTGGTACCACGTTAGCAACCCTCCACGACTCTAGAACTCTGTCTGACTCTAATGAATAATTGAATGTGCTAAACAAGGGCTTGCAAAGCTTTTCTTTGCACTCTTTTAGCAACCTGGCCAATACCTTCTCCAGCCCTGGGATACCTATTCGGCTTTTTTGTTTCTATTTGTTTAATAACTTCCTCCTGGGTAACCATTAAACCAGTTAACCTCTTCTCTTCGCCATCAATATAGATTTGTTTGGCTGAAGGCAAAAAGGTTAAATTTTTCAGTAAATACTTAGACAAAATATATCTTTAAATTTATCACAGCGGATCACAGCTGAGTTCCCATTTATTTGTCAGTGTCAGTTACCTGACCTGTCAGTTATCTGACCTGTCAGTTATCTGACCTGTCAGTTATCTGACCTGTCAGTTATCTGACCTGTCAGTTATCTGACCTGTCAGTTATCTGACCTGTCAGTTATCTGACCTGTCAGTTATCTGACCTGTCAGTTATCTGACCTGTCAGTTACCTGACCTGTCAGTTATCTGACCTGTCAGTTATCTGACCTGTCAGTTATCTGACCTGTCAGTTATCTGACCTGTCAGTTATCTGACCTGTCAGTTATCTGACCTGTCAGTTATCTGACCTGTCAGTTATCTGACCTGTCATTTATCTGACCTGTCAGTTATCTGACCTGTCAGTTATCTGACCTGTCAGTTATCTGACCTGTCAGTTATCTGACCTGTCAGTTATCTGACCTGTCAGTTATCTGACCTGTCAGTTATCTGACCTGTCAGTTATCTGACCTGTCAGTTATCTGACCTGTCAGTTATCTGACCTGTCAGTTATCTGACCTGTCAGTTATCTGACCTGTCAGTTATCTGACCTGTCAGTTATCTGACCTGTCAGTTATCTGACCTGTCAGTTATCTGACCTGTCAGTTATCTGACCTGTCAGTTATCTGACCTGTCAGTTATCTGACCTGTCAGTTATCTGACCTGTCAGTTATCTGACCTGTCTCAGTTTTTAATCTATCTTTTTCCTAATGTTTACTTGATACTTTACTTTACTCCCTTTACTGGGGAGCCGGTCGGCCGAGCGGACAGCACGCTGGACTTGTGATCCTGTGGTCCTGGGTTCGATCCCAGGCGCTGGCGAGAAACAATGGGCAGAGTTTCTTTCACCCTATGCCCCTGTTACCTAGCAGTAAAAATAGGTACCTGGGTGTTAGTCAGCTGTCACGGGCTGCTTCCTGGGGGTGGAGGCCTGGTCGAGGACCGGGCCGCGGGGACACTAAAGCCCCGAAATCATCTCAAGATAACCTCAAGATCTCAAGAAGATATAACTAAGAAAACCCTTTAGAATTTGTCTTTCCTTGTCCTGCTGTACGAACTACATAGTTTATTTTTTATTGTCTTACTTCTTTTTTTAACATTTCTAAAATTTTAACATTTATTTAAGCCAGTTTGACAAATTGAGGCTTTCGAATGACTTCCCCATTAGTAATCCTTCAGTACAAAGCTTTCTTTTTTGTTTATAAAGCTCCTTACACCTACAGTTATCCATCTGGGGTCAATATTATTGGTTCTAATCCATTTATAATGGTATACTACGTTCCTGGACTTTCCCAAGAATATTTTAGATATATTTAGGTAATAATATATTAGGTTATATTTTGAATTTACGTCGCAATCCAGTATTACTTCCCCCCCTTGCTGGGTTCACATGGCGTTCCAAGGCGGTCCACCTCCCATGGTGAGGTCTGTTCACTCTATCCTACCTGCAGCTATCCTACCTGCAGCTATCCTACCTGCAGCTATCCTACCTGTCGCTAACGATGCTCACATCCTCTTAGTGCTCTTTTTCAAGCTTGTATTAAGAGGCAAACTTGTAAACTAATCTATAACGTTGCAACGACTTTAGCTGAACCAAAACATTGCAGGGATCACAGCTGAGTACCCTAAACACTGCAGGGATCACAGCTGAGTACCCTAAACACTGCAGGGATCACAGCTGAGTACCCTAAACATTGCAGGGATCACAGCTGAGTACCCTAAACATTGCAGGGATCTCAGCTGAGTACCCAAAACACTGCAGGGATCTCAGCTGAGTACCCTAAACACTGCAGGGATCTCAGCTGAGTACCCAAAACACTGCAGGGATCACAGCTGAGTACCCTAAACATTGCAGGGATCACAGCTGAGTACCCTAAACACTGCAGGGATCACAGTTGAGTACCCTATACACTGCAGGGATCACAGCTGAGTACCCTAAACATTGCAGGGATCACAGCTGAGTACCCTAAACATTGCAGGGATCACAGCTGAGTACCCAAAACACTGCAGGGATCTCAGCTGAGTACCCAAAACACTGCAGGGATCACAGCTGAGTACCCTAAACACTGCAGGGATCACAGCTGAGTACCCTAAACATTGCAGGGATCACAGCTGAGTACCCTAAACATTGCAGGGATGACAGCTGAGTACCCAAAACACTGCAGGGATCTCAGCTGAGTACCCAAAACACTGCAGGGATCACAGCTGAGTACCCTAAACATTGCAGGGATCACAGCTGAGTACCCAAAACACTGCAGGGATCTCAGCTGAGTACCCAAAACACTGCAGGGATCACAGCTGAGTACCCTAAACATTGCAGGGATCACAGCTGAGTACCCAAAACACTGCAGGGATCTCAGCTGAGTACCCAAAACACTGCAGGGATCACAGCTGAGTACCCTAAACATTGCAGGGATCACAGCTGAGTACCCAAAACATTGCAGGGATCACAGCTGAGTACCCTAAACATTGCAGGGATGACAGCTGAGTACCCAAAACACTGCAGGGATCTCAGCTGAGTACCCAAAACACTGCAGGGATCACAGCTGAGTACCCTAAACATTGCAGGGATCACAGCTGAGTACCCAAAACACTGCAGGGATCTCAGCTGAGTACCCAAAACACTGCAGGGATCTCAGCTGAGTACCCTAAACATTACAAGGGTCTTACCTGAGTACCCTAAACATTACAAGGGTCTTACCTGAGTACCCTAAACATTACTAGGGTCTTAGCTGTGCAGCAAACAGCGGACTTGAAGAGCATCTTGATACGAATTACTATGTAACAAGCAGTTCAGACGTAATAGAAAGACTGAAGCCACGACGTCCCATTTTGGGGTCCCGGATGAGGCCAAAAACACTCTCTCTAAACACCTAAACATCTTAAAACTTATTGGCTAATGAAGCGTAATTGTGCTCTGGGAGACCCTTGAAAGGGGGGGATACCCGCTCTGCCTTGCACCCGCATAAGCCTTCCATCCGGATTCAAGGGCCCGATACCCGCATATCCGCATAGATAAGACAAGCAAACTCATAGACCTGAGAGTACATAGCCAGCCTCCAGCATCCGGTATCCACACGATATCCACCCCCATTCTAAGCCACACATAGCCAGCCTCCAACATCCGATATCCACACGATATCCACCCCATTCTAAGCCACACATAGCCAGCCTCCAACATCCGATATCCGCACGTTATCCACCCGCTCTAAGCCACACATAGCCAGCTTCCAGGACCTGAAAATTACTCTT
>NC_091185.1:3113546-3132849 GCF_040958095.1 Procambarus clarkii
AAGACGGGCCATGTCACTAAAAGGTTCTGGAATCTATCACCGTCGTCATCGAGCACGGTACGATAGCTTTTTATGGGATTAGATTCATTTATTAGGTCGGCTTCTGTTTAATACATTTTCATTTAGGATGCAAACAGATCCTCAGTACATTTATTATCGTCCTCATCATGATCGTCCTTGTAGGATTAGCTTCAAAAGGTAGAGAATGCAATCCTATTGTCCGATGCTCCCTTTATTTTGCACGTGTTCCTGTGGATTCCAAGATCGGGTGATTAATGACAATATCATCCTTAATACATTCCCCATTTCGCGGCCTGATGGCGCGTTCAAGCTTGCGCCTATCCCATCCCCCCCATTCCACCCATCCCAGAAAAAAACGACGCAGAACCATTAGGCAGGAGGGCGTAGAGAGAAAGGATCAGGCGCAGGGGAAAAGGGAAGAATCAGGAGGAAGAGAATAATAAAAGATGAGGACATCAGGTAAAAGGGAGATTCATCCATGTATTGTCAGAGGAGCTGGATCAGGCCTAAAGCAGATTTGCATAAGCTTAGGAGGACGTTAATTGATGAATGTTGGGGACCCAGTCACGGAAATTTGCTCTTTTTTCATGTCTGGTGTTGTGTATTGTGCTGGGAAGAATCAGGTGAGGAAGACAAATGATGCGAGTTAGTGACGAGGAGAGAGAGAGAGAGAGAGAGAGAGAGAGAGAGAGAGAGAGAGAGAGAGAGAGAGAGAGAGAGAGAGAGAGAGAGAGAGAGAGAGAGAGAGAGAGAGAGAGAGAGAGAGAGAGAGAGAGAGAGAGAGAGAGAGAGAGAGAATGTGAAAGAGAGATATAAAGAGAGAGGAATATATGCATATTTGAATTCTTTTAATACAAGAAGCCCCTCTGTATATATATTTATGAAGACACTTCGCCTCAGATGAGAGAATATGCTGCACCAAGGAGGAGAGCCTTTTGGGCCTCCTACGTCTGCTCTTGCACATAGTCTTAAACGGTATTGCATAAAGCTGGTTGTTTGTGGGGGAGACGATTATTTAGCACTCAGGATTGTCTTGAGGTGTCTTGATGTCCTTACCTTGAGGTGCTTCCGGGGCTTAGCGTCCCCGCGGCCCGGTCGTCGACCAGATTCGGACCCCTTCCCAGTGCTATATAGTCGTAATGACTTGGCACTTTCCCCCTGATAGTTCCTTCCTTCTCCCCTAATTACCTTTCGTCGTCTTGTAGCCATTTTTAATATTCTGAATATGTTTGGCACCTTATTTGGCACCATATTCTGAATATGTTTGGTATCCTCCAAAAGATACCTGATCAACCAGGCTGTGACTCATACGTCAGGCTGCGAGCAGCCGCGTCCAACAGCCTGGTTGATCAGTCCAGCAACCAGGAGGCCTGGTCGACGACCGGGCCGCGGGGACGCTAAGCCCCGGAAGCACCTCAAGGTAATGTATTTACGTATAAACGACAAACTGACTAATGATGCTTTTCAAGTCTGTGTTTGAATCATTTATACACAGGTTAAAGGGGAAAGGTCCCAGGACAGTGCCCTGAGGTACCCCCACTTACAACTATACACAGGTTAAAGAGGAAAGGTCCCAGGACAGTGCCCTGAGGCACCCCCACTTACAACTATACACAGGTTAAAGAGGAAAGGTCCCAGGACAGTGCCCTGAGGCACCCCCACTTACAACTATACACAGGTTAAAGAGCAAAGGTCCCAAGACAGTGCCCTGAGGTACCCCCACTTACAACTATACACAGGTTAAAGAGGAAAGGTCCCAGGACAGTGCCCTGAGGCACCCCCACTTACAACTATACACAGGTTAAAGAGGAAAGGTCCCAGGACAGTGCCCTGAGGCACCCCCACTTACAACTGTACACAGGTTAAAGAGCAAAGGTCCCAAGACAGTGCCCTGAGGTACCCCCACTTACAACTATACACAGGTTAAAGAGGAAAGGTCCCAGGACAGTGCCCTGAGGCACCCCCACTTACAACTATACATAGGTTAAAGAGGAAAGGTCCCAGGACAGTGCCCTGAGGCACCCCCACTTACAACTATACACAGGTTAAAGAGGAAAGGTCCCAGGACAGTGCCCTGAGGTACCCCCACTTACAACTATTTTCCATTGTCATTTGACTTCCTGTTGTTGTTGTTGTTATAGATTCAGCTACTCGGAATAAGCTCCAAGTAGCACGGGCTATGGTGAGCCCATAGTGGACTTACCTGGCACAGGAGCGGTATTTGACTTCCGTCATTCTAATCTTTCGTTGTCTTTGAAATTATCAAGCCCTAATTCGACTTAAAATCCCCCCAATCCTTCCCCCCCCCCACCCCAGTCCCGGATAGCACGAGACGGATAGACGAGACTAGACGAGACTTTTGAGTATGAATAGAATCCAAAACTCTGGAATTTAGTGTTGCAATCTTCTTAAGAATCAATTGCATGATATACGTAGTGAAAGAAGGGTAGGGAACTATGAGGGGAAAGCGCCGAGTTATTACCACTACATTGCACTGGGAAGGGATCAGGATAAGGATTTGGGATGGGACGGGGGGAAAGGAATGGTCCCCAACAACCTGGGACGGTCGGGGATTGATCGCCGACCCGCATGAAGGTAGACCGTCGCTCTACCGTCCAGCCCAAGTGGTTGGGCTACGCAGTACAACAATGAAAGTTAATTTGGGAAAATACGACTGTTCCCTTTAGCAAAACTATATTATTGTTACTTGATTTACCAATGTCTATCAAGATGTAAATGATTGAATTTAAGTGCAAATCGATTCGAGCTCTTTTCCCCGAAATTGCGTTGAACCAAACTGACCAATCGCTTGAGGCTGAACATGTCTCACTGAACTATTACAGTATCGTGTGGCGAGTCCTCTTTCTTCTAACTACACGTACGTGTGTGTGTGTGTGTGTGTGTGTGTGTGTGTGTGTGTGTGTGTGTGTGTGTGTGTGTGTGTGTGTGTGTGTGTGTGTGTGTGTGTGTGTGTGTGTGTGTATGTGTGTGTGTGTGTGTGTGTGTGTGTGTGTGTGTGTGTGTGTGTGTGTATGTGTGTGTGTGTGTGTGTGTGTGTGTGTGTGTGTGTGTGTGTGTGTGTGTGTGTGTGTGTGTGTGTGTGTGTGTGTGTGTGTGTGTGTGTGTGTGTGTATGTTTGTGTGTGTGTGTGTGTGTGTGTGTGTGTGTGTGTGTGTGTGTGTGTGTGTGTGTGTGTGTGTGTGTGTGTGTGTGTGTGTGTGTGTGTGTGTGTGTGTGTGTGTGTGTGTGTGTGTGTGTGTGTGTGTGTGTGTGTGTGTGTGTGTGAGCTGGTTAGAATGGCATTTTTACCTCTGCACACGCACGCTAATCCCATTCGGTGGTTGAGTACTCAATACCCATCTGTACTCTACGTAAAAAAGCCGATCTTTAACCTTATCCATGGAGGATAAAAGGAATTTGTATATATATTCTGGTTAGCACTGTAAATGTCTGGCCACGTCTGTGGTAAGGGAAAACAAATTATCATCTGTCAGCCCTTTTCTGTCCAGGCTGCTACTACCTGTATCTCTTTTCGTGCTCGTCTACACCCTTTTCTCGTCTTTTTTGGTCCTTTTCTCTATTTGTTATTTTTAACTCTCTTTGTCTATTGGTTATTCTATCTTCTGCTACTCTCGTCTCTTTTCACCCACTCATCTATTTCTCCACAATTAATTTATTGACTATTCTCTCTGTCAATTATCTTCACTATGCCAGAATTTCTTGCTCATCCTACGAGAAGTTTGTAATTACTCTCTTCCATCCCTTCCACGACCTCCTTCAAAGGGCTGTATAGTCGTAATGGCTTGACGCTTTCCCTTGATAATTCCCTCCCCTCCTTTCCCATGGCCTCTTCCTTCCATCACATATTTACCATCCTTTCCCCTCCACCTCTTCCTTCTCCCAATACCTCCCATTACATCTATCTGTTCCCCCATTCCTCACTTACTCCCATTCCATCTTCACTAAGAACTTTGCTTCGTGGCTTTCCCTCCTCACCTCTTTCATCACCCATTCTTCCCCTTCCGCCTACCCTTTCCCACCCTTTCCATTACCACAAGGACCACACATAGTTCCTTGGGAAATTGTTATGTGTACGAGGGCCACCGGAAAGGGGGGGGGGAAATGATCGGTCAAAATCAGTCAAGAGGGCGATGGCAGGACAGTGCCAAGTGTAATTACCGGTTGTCCACTCCTTCCAGACCTTGTGTCCAACCACTGGCACTCTCTCTCACTCAACACCTTGAGTGCCTCCGGTATAGAGGCACTTCCCTCTATTATTGTGGGGGAGGGTCATTGGTTATAGGGGCCTCTATTACATTCATTAATACGGAAACATATTCACTATTTTTCGTGCACTGAAAGACTCTATTTAGTGGAATTATTTTTGTTTGTAAATTGTTAGATATCGATCAACGAATCAGTTGGTTATCTTCTATGTGTGTGTGACGTTAATCAATATGTTTATCACCATTATCTTCGTTTATCTGCTTATTCTAATAAGATTTATAGATATTCATTTGAATTCATGGCTCATATATAGATATTAGAGCACTGTTTTATCTCCTTTTTCTCCTTCTTTCTCTGTCTATTCTTCTTATTCCTAAAGGATGGTTATAATTGTTGCAACATTGAAATATTGCAACACGAATTAATCTTCTCCCAATCCTTATCTGTGGCTCTCTTCTCTCGGTCCATATCTATGTCACACTTACTTTTACTAAAAACTCCTTTTTTACACACTCAAAAACGATTATGTAAAAACTTAATCAATTAAAAAATAATATGTGAAAAAAATTATGTGGAAAATAAAGAATGAAATTTGCTATTTATTTATTTATTGCATCATAATAAGTGTCTTTATTATGATAATAATAAGGCTTTACCTCGGGTAAATAATGTTTTACCTCAGGTACATATGCCTTAACCTTAGGGAAATAAGGCTTTACCTTAGGGAAATAAGGCTTTACCTTAAGGAAATAAGGCTTTACCTCCGGGAAATGAAGCTTTACCTCAGGGAAATAAGGCTTTACCTCAGGGGAAATAAGGTTTTACCTCAGGGAAATAAGGCTTTACCTCAGGGAAATAAGGCTTTACCTCAGGAGAAATAAGGTTTTACCTCAGGGAAATAAGGCTTTACCTCAGGGAAATAAGGCTTTACCTCATGGGGAAATAAGGCTTTACCTCAGGGAAATAAGGGTTTACCTCAGGTAAATAAGGCTTTACCTCAGGTGACACGTGGCAGTACCAGCTGCTTCTGGCTGAGACGACAGGTAAAGTTTACCATTTTAAAATTGTATTTTTGATAAAATTGTATTTTTGCTCTGCCGGGAATTGAAGAAGGATTCATCTTTCTAGTCATGATTAGATGACATTCCTCTCCAATACTGAGGCATGAAAGGATGATTAGAACAATTAGCGAAGTAAATGAGATGTGAAATGATGCTGTTTGAGGTTGATTAATGACCCACCTGTCCTTGGGGGCAGTATTGATGACATGTGTGTTCGCTGTTATGTTATTTACACCTGTCCTTTGCCCCCCACGTGTTCATTATAACCTATTTTAAACTCTTCGAAGATATTACAAATATTTCAGCAATCGTTTGTATTCGTCATGTAAAAAAAAAATCGACATTTCAAGGCGTTTGAAGTTCCGTTAGAGGTGTCTGTGCATCTGTCCTCAGTGATGAGCACTTTTGGTCCTCTGTTTCACACACTTGTAATTTATCAACAGTTTTTTACAATTTATGGTTCATTACCGGGGATTGTCGGTGGAAATATGGAAGTGAGAGGGTGATGGTTGGGAGGGTATGATTGATATTGATTGTGTTGTGTGAGTTACGGGCTCACTATAGCACGTGCTACATGGACAGTTCGTTCTGAATAGCTGTTCTGTGTAGCTAAATCTAAAACAATGTTTGTGTGAATATCTGGTTGAGAGGTTGTGTTAATTTGGTGTTGGGCTGAAGGCCTATCATCATCTGGAGGGGTTATTAAGGCCACCACAAGCCACCACAATGGCTTTCCTTACTAAGCAGCAAGTATAGTTTTGTCCTGAATGCAGGACTAAAGTAAACTCTAAGTGTATATTCACCGAGAAGCAGAGTAAGCCACCAACGGTGTATATATACCTTGGTAGTCAGATGGTATATATCTTCAACATATAACAGGATCTAACCCCGCATCTCCTCTGTATATTATGAACCTCTTAGTACGTTTGGTATCACTACACAAAGGCTTAGAATCGCCTTTGAGTGATGTTATCCCCTTCAAAATACGTGGTCTTCCCTTAGATAGTGAGTGTCCGTCAGGTGTCACTCATCATGTAGTATCACCACCAGGTTATTGACACCTTTCAACACGGAGTGATTCTGGATCGTCAGTTGGTAGCTAGTCTGGGCCTCTGGCTAGTCCTACATTCCGGCTTTTTCACTTATATTGGCCACTTTGTTTTTTTTTTCAGGAAAACTTATAGTCGATAAGTCTCAGAGGCGTTACACTTAAGTTTGAAGCGTATTATGGTAAATTTTTGCTTTTCTCAGCACCACTTATGGGTCTGATTTTTGGAGTACAAATATCTTGGGAAAACCACCTACTCAAGGGGTACATTCTACGTAGCAGGAAAATCTCAATAGAGGGACCCCCTCTCCAAAAAAATTAACGGCACTTCTAACCTCCCATCTCCACGCAAAACTGCTTGTACCCCCCATCAAGACATTATTCCAATCCAACATTATTCTTCACATGAAGTACCTCACCTCCTAGCTGGTCAACCCGCCAGTTCAGCACCAAGCAGGTGGTAGCGTCGTGTAGTACTCCCTCCACCGCCTTAATTACCACCCTGGCTGCCATACTCCACGTGTCCGGCTGCGACAATCTCTCCTTGTCATTACAACTAATTGAGTGCCCCCTCGGCCATCCCGTTTTCTTTACTAACGTTCAGATGGGGATCAGCTGCGCATCGGTCCGTCACCTGTGTCCGGGGGCCCTCTTCTCCTCTTTCATAATCTAACCTCACCTGCTTCAGGGGCCCCCTGAAACCCCCTAACCTCACCTGCGTCAGAGGGCCCTCTTCTCCTCTTTCATAATCTAACCTCACCTGCTTCAGGGGCCCCCTGAAACCCCCTAACCTCACCTGCGTCAGGGGGGCCCCCTGATCCCCTAACTTCACCTGCGTCAGGGCCCCCTGAAACCCCCTAACCTCACCTGCGTCAGGGGGGGGGGCCCTGATCCCCTAACTTCACCTTCGTCAGGGCCCCCTGAACCCCCCCTAACCTCACCTGCGTCAAGTGGGGGGGGCCCCTGATCCCCTAACTTCACCTGCGTCAGGCCCCCTCCCCCTGATTCCCCTACCTCACCTGGGCTTGCCGAGGTAATTATGGTAATGATGGGGGCCACGGTGGCTCCCCCTGGGAACTTGTTTACCTGGTGCAGGGCAGGAGAGGGGTGGCGGGGGGGGGGCAACAAGGTGGTTGAGTCGTTAGTGAATGCAGATGTTAATGAGGAGAAGCGAAGCTGCAAGCCAGTCGTAATTGTGAGGTATTGTATTCCTGAGAGTGACAGCGGTGGAAGCGAGTCTATTAGCGTGAGGGAGAGGCCACCAAATGCTAGCCCAACCACTTGCGTTGGACGGTAGAGCGCCGGCGGTCTCGCTTCATGCGGGTCGGCGTTCAAACCCCGACCGTCCAAGTGGTTGGGCACCATTCCTTTCCCCCCGTCCCATCCCAAATTCTTATTCTGACCCCTTCCCAGTGCTATATAGTCGTCATGGCTTGGCGTTTTCCCCTCATAGTTCCCTTCTAGTGCTTCTATTTTTAAATTAGCCAGATTGGCTCTAGGTTTCGTTAACCACCGGATAACAATACAGTATATATATATATATATATATATATATATATATATATATATATATATATATATATATATATATATATATATATATATATATATATATATATATATATATATGTCGTACCTAGTAGCCAGAACTCACTTCTCAGCCTACTATGCAAGGCCCAATTTGCCTAATAAGCCAAGTTTTCCTGAATTAATATATTTTCTCTATT
Source organism: Procambarus clarkii (assembly GCF_040958095.1). Lineage (NCBI taxonomy): Eukaryota > Metazoa > Arthropoda > Malacostraca > Decapoda > Cambaridae > Procambarus > Procambarus clarkii. The sequence goes on from NC_091185.1 coordinate 3,121,631, forward strand.
TTTTTTCTTATGAAATGATAAAGCTACCCATTTCATTATGTATGAGGTCAATTTTTTTTTATTGGAGTTAAAATTAACGTAGATATATGACCGAACCTAACCAACCCTACCTAACCTAACCTAACCTATCTTTATAGGTTAGGTTAGGTTAGGTAGCCGAAAAAGTTAGGTTAGGTTAGGTTAGGTAGGTTAGGTAGTCGAAAAACAATTAATTCATGAAAACTTGGCTTATTAGGCAAATTTGGCCTTGCATAGTAGGCTGAGAAGTGCGTTCTGGCTACTAGGTACGACATATATATATATATAATATGTATGTGTGTGTGTGTGTGTGTGTTTACTCACCTAATTGTGCTTGCGGGGGTTGAGCTTTGGCTCTTTGGTCCCGCCTCTCAACTGTCAATCAACTGGTGTACAGATTCCTGAGCCTACTGGGCTCGGTCATATTTACATTTGAAACTGTGTATGGAGTCAGCCTCCACCACATCACTGCCTAATGCATTCCATTTATTAACTACTCTGACACTGAAAAAATTCTTTCTAACGTCTCTGTGGCTCATCTGGGTATTAAGTTTCTACCTGTGTCCCCTTGTTCGTGTTCCACCCGTGCGGAAGAGTTTGACTTTGTCCACCCTGTCAATTCCCCTGAGAATTTTGTAGGTGGTTATCATGTCTCCCCTTACTCACACACACACACACACACACACACACACACACACACACACACACACACACACACACACACACACACACACACACACACACACACACACACACACACACACACACACACACACACACACACACACACACACACACACACACACACACACACACACACACACACACAACCACAGTTTAAAAATATCATCCAGCTCTGCAGTGCCAAAGATACAAGAGCCATTTCCTCTCTGGATCGCGACACTGAGGCGCTGGACAGGAAACACTGCTGCTCTTGAGTCTCTTGATTTACTTAACGAGCTCCTCGCCCACCTCCTTCAGGAACTTAAGTGCACACTTACCCAGGGCACCCCGGGGGGTGGGCTCAGACCCCTATTGGCAAGAACCTGTAATACCATCTTAAGACCCTGTACTTAATCTGGCTCTCTCAGAGGGCAGCAGTCTCACTCTCCCGTCGTTGTTTTCGATTCAGCGACTTAGAACAAAAGTTTTAAAATAGCACGGGCTATGGTGAGCCCGTAATGGACTTACCTGGCACAGGAGCGGGGGGGGCTGTAACTGCGGTGCTCACTCTCATCTTTCCCATTGTTCTCATTCCTTTTTCTTTTTTTTTTACTCCAATCTCCCCTCTCTCTCTTCTCCAATCTTCCCTCCCTCTTCTCCAATCTTTCCTTCCTCTTCTCTAATCTTTCCTCCCTCTTCTCCGATCTTCCCTCCCTCTTCTCCAATCTCCCCTCCCTCTTCCCCAATCTCCCCTCCCTCTTCCCCAATCTCCCCTCCCTCTTCCCCAATCTTCCCTCCCTCTACCACAATCTCCCCTCCCTCTTCCCCAATCTCCCCTCCCTCTTCCCCAATCTCCCCTCCCTCTACCCCAATCTCCCCTCCCTCTTCCCCAATCTCCCCTCCCTCTACCACATTCTCCCCTCCCTCTTCCCCAATCTTCCCTCCCTCTACCCCAATCTCCCCTCCCTCGTCTCCAATCACCCCTCCCTCTTCCCCAATCCCCCTCCCTCTTCCCCAATCCCCCTCCCTCTACCCCAATCTTCCCTCCCTCTTCCCCAATCTCCCTCCCTCTTCCCCAATCTCCCGTCTCTCATCTCTCCCTCCGGTGCCAGTATTGGACAGTGATGATGACGTATCAATGACATCAACAATGACGTCACTCGTTACACAAATGCCAACAAAAGCGAAGATCAGTGGGAGGGAGGAAGTAAGGAAGAAGGAGGAGGAGGAGGAAGAAGAGGAAGGGAAGGAGGAGTAAGTAGAAGGAGTAAGTAGAAGGAAGGAGACTGTCAAATAATTCTCCTTTCAAAACATTCATAATCTTCGTCTTAATACATATATTTATTTATTATCAGTATTTAATATCAATATAATTTATTATGAATATAACAATATTTAATAATATATTACAATATTTAATAATATTTTACAATAATAAGGATTTAATAATTCAAATATTTTAGTAATATTGGGATAATACTAATAGTATAATCACTGTGTTATTCCTGTGAATATTTTTCCGTCGAAGAGCGACGGTCTCGCTTCGTGCAGGTCGGCGTTCAATCCCCGACCGTCCCCAAAGTGGTTGGGCAACATTCATTCCCCCCCCCCTCCCCCCCCCCCGTTCCATCCTAAATTTTTATCTTGATCCCTTCCCAGTGCTAAATTACGAAAAATAGTGTATATTTCGTCCTATATAAATATTGCTTCCTACATAGGGCATTGCTTCCTACATAGGGCATTGCTTCCTACATAGGGCATTGCTTCCTACATAGGGCATTGCTTCCTACGTAGGGCATTGCTTCCTACATAGGGCATTGCTTCCTACATAGGGCATTGCTTCCTACATAGAACATTGCACAACATTTCTCTGCAGTTTTTTGCACCCAAACATACTCATCATTCTCCAAAGTGACAGAAAAATTGTCTAACAATTTCTAAGGTCATCAAACCTTAGATGACCTTAGATGACCTTGGATGACCTTAGATGGCCTTAGATGACCTTAGATGACCTTAGATGGCTTTAGATGACCTTAGATGACCTTAGATGGCTTTAGATGACCTTAGATGACCTTAGATGGCTTTAGATGACCTTAGATGACCTTAGATGGTCTTAGATGACCTTAGATGACCTTAGATGGCCTTAGATGACCTTAGATGGCCTTAGATGACCTTAGATGGCCTTAGATGACCTTAGATGACCTTAGATGACCTTAGATGACCTTAGGTGACCTTAGATGGCCTTAGATGACCTTAGATGACCTTAGATGACCTTAGATGGCCTTAGATGACCTTAGATGACCTTAGATGGCCTTAGATGACCTTAGATGGCCTTAGATGACCTTAGATGACCTTAGATGACCTTAGATGACCTTAGATGGCCTTAGATGGCCTTAGATGGCCTTAGATGGCCTTAGATGACCTTAGATGACCTTAGATGACCTTAGATGACCTTAGATGACCTAATATTTTCATCAGGGTTCACGAGCTGTGCCTCTATATATTGGTTTACTGGGTATTCAAGGTCCTGGAGGTACAAGGTACTCTAAAAGCTAACCAGAGTGATCAAATCAAGAACTGACACCCCAGGGGACAATAAAAGATATTGACTGTGACTGATTTATTGTCTGGGTCTATTTCTACCTGTGTTATTGTGTCTATCTGCCTATCTATGTCAGTCTGTGTATGATACCTGGTTGATACCTGGTTGATGGGGTTCTGGGAGTTGTTCTACTCCCCAAGCCCGGCCCGAGGCCAGGCTCGACTTGTGAGAGTTTGGTCCACCAGGCTGTTGCTTGGAGCGGCCCGCAGGCCCACATATACCTGGTTGATGGGGTTCTGGGAGTTCTTCTACTCCCCAAGCCCGGCCCGAGGCCAGGCTCGACTTGTGAGAGTTTGGTCCACCAGGCTGTTGCTTGGAGCGGCCCGCAGGCCCACATACCCACCACAGCCCGGTTGATCCGGCACTCCTTGGAGGAATGGATTTCGGTCCCTTTATAAGGCTGTTCAATTATCAGTTTTGATTGTTCATTTGGTTACCGGAGTTCAATGGAGTTCATTCTTAAGTAAAATATAAAAAGATAATTCTCTAAATGATTAAACTCCAAAGGCTAATACTGTGAGTAAATTTGCACCGGTCGGCCGAGCGGACAGCACGCTGGACTTGTGATCCTGTGGTCCTGGGTTCGATCCCAGGCGCCGGCGAGAAACAATGGGCAGAGTTTCTTTCACCCTATGCCCCTGTTACCTAGCAGTAAAATAGGTACCTGGGTGTTAGTCAGCTGTCACGGGCTGCTTCCTGGGGGTGGAGGCCTGGTCGAGGACCGGGCCGCGGGGACACTAAAGCCCCGAAATCATCTCAAGATAACCTCAAGAAGATAACCTCAAGATAACCTCAAGATAACCTCAAGATAACCTCAAGATAACCTCAAGATAACCTCAAGATAACCTCAAGAAGATAACCTCAAGATAACCTCAAGATAACCTCAAGATAACCTCAAGATAACCTCAAGATAACCTCAAGATAACCTCAAGAAGATAACCTCAAGATAACCTTTTTCATAGTCGTTTGTGGACGATTGTGGATAAAAACACTGACAGTAATTATCGTATTTCCTGCAGGCGATATCTTGAGATCTTGAGGTTATCTTGAGATGATTTCGGGGCTTTAGTGTCCCTACGGCCCGGTCCTCGACCAGGCCTCCACCCCCAGGAAGCAACCCGTGACAGCTGACTAACTGCCAGGTACCTATTTACTGCTAGGTAACAGAGGCATCAGGGTGAAAGAAACTCTGCCCATCGTTTCTCGCCGGCGCCCGGGATCGAACCCGGGACCACAGGATCACGCGTCGTGTTCTGTCCACTCAGCCACCGGCTCCCTTCTCTCCCTTGACGCGATGAGTCACAATAACGTGACTGAAGAGTGTTGACCAGACCACACACTAGAAGGTGAAGGGACGACGATGTTTCGGTCCGTCCTGGACCATTCTCAAGTCGATTGTGAGATTCTCAAGACAATCGACTTGAGAATGGGTCCAGGACGGACCGAAACGTCGTCGTCCCTTCAACACTATATAAAAGACACATCGAACACTTTATGTAGGGCATACGTAAATCTGGGTATCTATGTATTTATCTATGTAGGTTAGCTTAGCATTTTAAAAACACCGAATCACCTTCTGTGGTTGATTGTTCAATAAACCCTTGAACTATATGTTTAACATATCTCTAACCCTGTCCATGGAGGACAGAAGAAAATGTATATATGCTGGTTACCATTGTAAATGTCTGGCCACGTCTGTGGTAGAAAAATAATAATAATAATAATAATAATAATAATAATAATAATAATAATAATAATAATAATAATAATAATAATAATAATAATAATAATAATAATAATAATAATAATAATAATAATAATAATAAAAACTTCTAGTGTGTGGTCTGGTCAACATTGTATTTTCTGTTTGTGGATCCATACACGAACAACAGTTGCTGTATTCCCGTTTGTGTGGACGTTCGTGAACCCATACCCGGACAACAGTGGTTGTGTGGAGCTACACACATTGATCCTCTACCTAACAAGTCAGGTCTGGCTGTCTAGACGGTCCTTACGTCACAACATCTTAACAAGACGTCTTCAGGAAGTCTTCTCCCTGGAAATAAATCTCTCTGGCTAAATCTGTACATTGAACACTTGCTAATGATTTGATTTGATCTTTCCCTTTTCTTTGATCGTCGTCGTTTCGTCGTGTTCTCCAAGATGTCGCCCCAGTCGTCTTGGAAGCACGGAGAGATTGGTAAGTTACTATGGGCCTATTGGGCCATGATTGAGGTGGTTCAAGTCCACCTCTCCTTCACCTCCTCCTTCACTAATATATATAAAGAACTTGTAGCCATTCGAACTCTGTCTTGGATAATGTTGACAAGTGTCAATGAAACGCATCTCTTAGCGTCAGGCCAAATGAAATTGAAAAATTAAATTAACTTTTGGAGACTTAATTTTTTAACTTCGTTCACTAGTGAAGAAGAACAGGGAAAATTCGTGCAAGAATTATTGATCTTACCCTTTCAGTCATATTCAAATAATATATATATATATATATATATATATATATATATATATATATATATATATATATATATATATATATATATATATATATATATATATATATATATATATATATATATATATATATACAGAGGGCTCTCCACATATGAAACAAGATCACAAATGCGACAAACAAACAAACGCGACGCCATACCTCGTGTGGGGACACATATGGTTCGAGAGGCAAAGAAAAGAATGTGTGAGAAAGAAGAGAGAGAGAGAGAGAGAGAAGAGACGAAGGAGGGTAGAGGAGACAAAGCCCAGGACGAGAGCTTTCCCACGGCCTGAGTGACGCTCACGTTAGGTAATTTGGAATGGAAGGTGAAATATAAAATAGGAGAGAGAGAGAGAGAGAGAGAGAGAGAGAGAGAGAGAGAGAGAGAGAGAGAGAGAGAGAGAGAGAGAGAGAGAGAGAGAGAGAGAGAGAGAGAGAGAGAGAGAGAGAGAGAGAGAGAGAGAGAGAGAGAGAGAGAGAGAGAGAGAGAGAGAGAGAAACACAGAGAGAGAGACACACGTGTTATGTATCTAAGCTTTCCCAGGAGGCAGTCCACTACAGTTGTCTAACTCCCTGGCGCAGCTGTGTAATGGTAAACCCCAGAGTCATCACGTCTAAAAAAAAATATCGTGCTTTAGGGAATCGAACCCGGAAACTTACAGATCGTGTATACTTTGTTCCTAAAGTTATGGATAGAGGTGCCACGTGGAGCTTCTTCTTTCAATGTTTTCAACTTGCTGACCACCCAGCAACCCGCTCTCGCACAAGACAGCACATATAGGACTTATTGCTTATAGTCACTATTTCGCTTATGAATAAGTATATATGTGACATATTCCAAGCCATATTTTTTGGGGGGGCACTAATTCTTCCTCTCAGTTTTATTAAACAATAGAGATTTTATACAACATTTGACAATATCCTGAGTTACTTTACAATTTATTTAAATATTTTAGTTTTGTTTTATCATTTTTATAAAACTGTAATATAAATATAGGTATAGGTTCAGTACTAATTGTAATATCCTAACATACTAAGAGGGTTAGGTGAGGTCGGTGTTTTATATTAAGCATTTCAAGGTAAACTCAAATATTCACAATAAATTAATATGTCACATATGCACTTATTCATATGCCAAATATTGACTATAAGCAAGTGCGAGAACGGGTTGCAACCGTATAAGGAACTTTTACTTCTTTATATAGTTGACTAAATTATTTGCATTTCCAGCTTCCTCCGATGTCCCCCTTGTCTTATTTCCTCTTAACTTAAAGAGATTTATGTCTAGATGTCTTTGTATTTTGTATGTAAGGACCATATCTCTGCTCCTCTCCTGTGTGTGTCATCTCTTGTGCGTTTATGCAATGATGTCAACAAAAAAGTTGACATCACACATGTTGCAAACGTTGTTTGATGTGTGTGTGTGTATTTACTATTTGTGTCTGTAGTATCGAGCTATTAGCTATTGAACCCCGTCTTTCTATCCAATTTATTTTTCCTCTATTAGGTCTGCTACACATCTGTCTCTTACACACACACACACACACACACACACACACACACACACACACACACACACACACACACACGCATTAGGAAGTGATGTGGTGGAGGCTGACTCCATACACAGTTTCAAATGTAGATATGATAGAGCCCAATAGGCTCAGGAATCTGTACACCAGTTGATTGACGGTTGAGAGGCGGGACCAAAGAGCCAGAGCTCAACCCCCGCAAGCACAATTAGGTGAGTACACACACACACAGATTTCAGGAATCTGTACACCTGTTGATTGACGGTTGAGAGGCGGGACCAAAGAGCCAGAGCTCAACCCCCGCAAACACAACTAGGTGAGTACAACTAGGTGAGTACACACACACACACACACACACACACACACACACACACACACACACACACACACACACACACACACACACACACACACACGGAAAGCCTTTGACACAGTGCCGCATAAGAGGCTGGTACATAAGCCGGAGAGACAGGCAGGAGTAGCTGGTAAGGTGCTTCAGTGGATAAGGGAGTACCTAAGCAATAGGAAGCAGAGAGTTACGGTGAGGGGTGAGACCTCAGATTGGCGTGAAGTCTCCAGTGGAGTCCCACAGGGCTCTGTACTCGGACCTATCCTCTTTCTGATATATGTAAATGATCTCCCAGAGGGTATAGACTCATTCCTCTCAATGTTTGCGGACGATGACAAAATTATGAGAAGGATTAAGACAGAGGAGGACAGCTTGAGGCTTCAAGAAGACCTAGACATGCTGAAGGAATGGTCGAACAAATGGTTGTTAGAGTTTAACCCAACCAAATGTAATGTAATGTAGATAGGTGTAGGGAGCAGGAGGCCAGATACAAGGTATCATCTGGGAGAGGAAATTATTCAAGAGTCAGAGAGAGAGAACAAGACTTGGGGGTTGATATCACGCCAGACTTGCCCCCCTGTAGCCCATATCAAGAGGATAACATCAGCGGAATATGCCAGGCTGGCCAATATAAGAACGGCATTTAGAAACTTGTATAAGGAATCATTCAGAACTTTGCATACCACATATGTCAGACCAATCCTGGAGTATGCAGCCCCAGCATGGAGTCCATATCTAGTCAAGGATAAGACTAAACTGGAAAAGGTTCAAAGGTTTGCCACCAGACTAGTACCCGAGCTGAGAGGTATGAGCTACAAGGAGAGACTACGGGAATTAAACCTCACTTCGCAGGAAGACAGAAGAGTTAGAGGGGACATGATCACCATATACAAGATTCTCAAGGGAATTGATGGGGTAGACTAAGACAGGCTATTTAACACAAGGGGCACACGCACTAGGGGACACAGGTGGAAACTGAGTGCCCAAATGAACCATAGAGATATTAGAAGGAACTTTTTTAGTGTCAGAGTGGTTGACAAATGGAATTCATTAGGCAGTGATGTGGTGGAGGCTGACTCCATACACAGTTTCAAGTGTAGATATGATAGAGCACAGTAGGCTCAGGAACCTGTACACCAGTTGATTGACAGTTGAGTGGCGGGACCAAAGAGCCAGAGCTTAACCCCCGCAAGCACAACTAGGTGAGTACAAATAGGTGAGTACACACACATACACACACACACACACACACAGTCGGAGGGGAGTCGGTGGCCGAGCGGACAGCACGCTGAACACGTGATCCAGTGGTCCCAGGTTCGATCCTGGGCGCCGGCGCGAAACGATAGGCAGAGTTTCTTTCACCCTATGCCCCTGTTACCTAGCAGTAACAGGGCTCTCCACTGATTTTGTGGAAAGCCCCTTGAAAATACTGACCTTAGTGTGTTGACCAGACCACAGACTTAGAAGGTGAAGGGACGACGACGTTTCGGTCCGTCCTGGACCATTCTCAAGTCGATACACACCCACATACACACCTGGAGGCCTGATCAATCGCCTTGAGAATGGTCTAGGACGGATCGAAACGTCGTCGTCCCTTCACCTTCTAAGTATGTGGTCTGGTCAACATACTTTAGCCACGTTATTGTGACTCATCGCCTGCACTGACCTTAGTAAACTTAATTGTGAATAGAGGAAATGCTGAAAACTAATCTTGACTGTCCATCCTCATATTCATTGTAACCTGCAATCTGGCCTCATGTCCACACTCACACTTGAGACAATCATTCACAATCATTTAACATCCTTTTGTATGATTTTAAATCATCCAATCAGCAAATAGCTTCAACTCTTTTTCCCAGTATTCGTCACTAAGACTTAGTTAAAAATATCAACTTGATTGTAAGATAATACAACTTAAAACGTGTGTAGTGGTGTTGGATATAATAAAATACTTGATATCGTTAAGGAGTCGCTATCACAACGAGATAGCATGTTGACAAGCAGTATAAATCCTGTTGACATCAGGATTGACATCAGTATAAATCCTGTTATATGAGCTGTGTCTTCAAAGTGAGTTTGATCCAGGCGAGTGTTGTGAATCTGTTGATGATGTAAATCCGGAAACTGAACAGATTCATCCAGCTTCATGTTATAATTAGTCCCTAAGTCTCATTTCAGATTGGATGCTCACTATTCATCGGTGTTCTTACTCATTATACACGTCTTCACTGTAATTATCTATAATTAGTTACATCTCGCTTTCATAAAAATAGACGACCTTAAAGGATATATTGTGTTTTCTAATATGCTAACCTATGCTACCCTATTTTTTAACCTATCCTAACCTAACCTAACCTAACCTAACCTAACCTAACCTAACCTATCCTAACCTAAGGTTACCTAGCATAACTAAGTCAGTAATTCATGTTCTTAATATAATATAATAATATTAATTGGTGTAAAAAAATAAAAAATATTAATTGGTGTAAAAAAATTTGGAAAGAAATTTGAGAAAATAATGGAAAATCAAAATCTGCTTGTTAGGCAAATCGGGCCTTGGGTGCTTGGGTGAAATAGTGCGAAGAAAACTTCTCATCCACAGAAGGATTCGAACCCAGACTGGCAGGGGTAAGGGTCTTGCGACTTCTAATTATTTTAGCTGTCTTTGTGGCCTAGTGGTGAAACTATTGGACACACTAAGGTGCATGAAGCCCCTGGCTGCCTGGGTTCGAATCCTTCTGGGGTGAGTAATTTTCTGATATACATATATATATATATATATATATATATATATATATATATATATATATATATATATATATATATATATATATATATATATATATATATATATATATATATATATATATATATATATAACTGAAAACTCACACCCCAGAAGTGACTCGAACCCATACTCCCAGAAGCAACGCAACTGGTATGTACAAGACGCCTTAATCCACTTGACCATCACGACCGGACAAAATGAGGTGATAGCCGAGGCTATATGAACCACCCCACCGCCGGCACTCGGATAGTTATCTTGGGCATAGCATTTTACCAAATCACCTCATTCTTTGGGGCACACGTGAGGAACACAAATGCGAACAAGCCTGAATGGTCCCCAGGACATATGCAACTGAAAACTCACACCCCAGAAGTGACTCGAACCCATACTCCCAGAAGCAACGCAACTGGTATGTACAAGACGCCTTAATCCACTTGACCATCACGACCGGACAAAATGAGGTGATAGCCGAGGCTATATGAACCACCCCACCGCCGGCACTCGGATAGTTATCTTGGGCATAGCATTTTACCAAATCACCTCATTCTTTGGGGCACACGTGAGGAACACAAATGCGAACAAGCCTGAATGGTCCCCAGGACATATGCAACTGAAAACTCACACCCCACCCAGGCGGTGGGGTGGTTCATATAGCCTCGGCTATCACCTCATTTTGTCCGGTCGTGATGGTCAAGTGGATTAAGGCGTCTTGTACATACCAGTTGCGTTGCTTCTGGGAGTATGGGTTCGAGTCACTT
>NC_091185.1:3133349-3209199 GCF_040958095.1 Procambarus clarkii
TCAGCTGCAAATGTAAGTTGGGTGGTTAATGACTCTTGTAGTAGTCGGTATGTCTTCTTTTTTTTCAGTATTTAAATGGTTTGAGTACACCCAGCAGTGTAGGTATTGGAGACTCTATGCTGATGGGTGTTATAGATCACCCTGAAGTACACATTACACTAGAATGCCTTACAAGGTGCAGGCTGTAGAGTGCAGGCTAGAGTGTCTTATATGTTTTGCTTCCCGTTCCGCCGATCTTAAAGTACGAACTTAAAGGCAGTTCCTTATATGCAGTGAGATAGAGCCTGAGTATACCAAGTGCTAGAAGCTTTGCTAGTATTCCTAGGTGCCATACAACCTAGTATTCCTAGGTGATGTACCAACCTACCCTAGCTTTGCGACCTGGAGAGGGGGGGGGTGTGGGGGGGAGGACCTGCTGCATGGGTAACACCTTCTCCCCCGTATCAACCTACCCTAGCTTTGCGTCCTGGAGAGGGGGGGGGGGTGTGGGGGGGGGGGGAGGACCTGCTGCATGGGTAACACCTTCTCCCCCGTATCAACCTACCCTAGCTTTGCGTCCTGGAGAGGAGGGGGGGTGTGGGGGGGGAGGACCTGCTGCATGGGTAACACCTTCTCCCCCGTATCAACCTACCCTGGCTTTGCGCCCTGGAGAGGCCACTTCAGACCGATAACCAGAGCGCAACACCATAGTCTCTTCAGACTGATGGATGTCCACTACATACACGACCAGAGGTTCCTGCTATGTTCCCCGCAACATTGTTGGTCGTCTTGAAGTTATACAGTAACTGATGGGTCTTTGTGGAGAGATTTATCTAAAGATCAGTAGCGGAACGACCCCTTCTTTCCTCTCTTTCTTACTTTTACTTCTCATTTTCTTACTCTCACTTCTCTCAGTCTCTCTCTCTCTCTCTATTTCTCTCTCTCTATTTCTCTCTCTCTCTCTCTCTCTCTCTCTCTCTCTCTCTCTCTCTCTCTCTCTCTCTCTCTCTCTCTCTCTCTCTCTCTCTCTCTCTCTCTCTCTCTCTCTCTCTCTCTCTCTCTCTCTCTCTCTCTCTCTCTCTCTCTCTCTCTCTCTCTCTCTCTCTCTCTCTCTCTCTCTCTCTCTCTCTCTCTCTCTCTCTCTCTTTCTTTCTATTATCATTCCCATCACTTGTTCTTTCATGTTTTCTTATTCACCTTACCACTTCTTCCACGTGATTTATTTCTCATTATCTCCTCTTTTCTCTCTCTTTCCCCTCCAGTCTTCCCTTTCCTTCTCTTTCCCCCTTCCCATTACCTTCCCTTCTCTCTCCACCTCTCCCCTTCCCATCTTCCCGCCCCCCGTCCCCTCCTAAGCCGACTGCCGAGCATAAGGGGATCTCCAACTGAAGGTAATGGCGCGAAGCGACCCACAATGCCGCTTAAAAAAAGAAAATAAAAGAGAGAGAGAGAAGAGAACTGAACAATACCCAGTGGGTCCTGTGACGTAGGCAGCGTCCGAATCCTCCTTCGAACACAATGCCCTTTAACCACCCCCCCCCCCAAAAAAAATAACATCTTAATCTATGAATATATTGATGTATAGCCGGATATAACGAGCGTGGTTGATGACTGGTGCATATAGGCCAGAGAGAGGTGGGGTGATTGGCTATCCGGCCAAGCGGTTGGAAGCTTTAAGCCAGGGCCGGCGGCCGGATGCTGGCTCACACACACCTTCCTTCACACGACGGCAGTGATGATTCGTCATGTGTAGGACACATAGGGAACGAACCTACCTTCACGGGGGGAACGTCGACCATATGCACTCCAAGCCACACACACACACATTACATATATATAATTATATATATAATTATATATATAATTTGGTGAAATATGACTGCATTCTCTGCCTCTATTTTCTTCGTATCAACATTAACAAGAATATTATCATTTACCCTAGGTTTATGATCAAGAAACTCTAGTAATGAATGAAGGAATACAAGATAATACAAGCTACAACATTTCATTCCTCTCTGGAACCTCTTCAGGTATACAATGCATGAGATTCTTATGTATTCTGGATTAAATACACATGTTTCGGGGAGGTATACATATGTTTTGAGGGAAATATACATGTCTGGGTTAAGTATACATGTGCAAGGGTTGAATACGTATGGGGTAAGTTGATGGGGAATGGATAGAGGGGGTAATCAGACATAAGGAAAGAGGATGGTGATTTGGCAAGATGAATGGATACAGGATAGATGAGCAGATGGATGGATAGATTGAGAGATGGATACACTGCTAGATGACTTGAAGCGTGAGAGGATGGATTGAAGGATGAATAGATGAATAGATAGGGGGATGAAACTAAAAATGGATAGACGGAAAGATGAATAGATGGATAAATTGGTCTATACATGGTTCGATAGAAGATATATGAATAAATAGATAAATAGATGGATGGATAGATAAATAGATGGATGGATAGATAAATAGATGAATAAAATGATGTATAGATTGTTGGGGAGATGACGGGATAGATGGATACATGGATAAATAGATGGATGAATAGAGGAATAGGTGGATAGATAAAGGGATAGATGGGTTGATAGAGCGATAAATGGATAGATAGGCTAGTCGTAAAAGGCCTTGGGTCAAATGCTTTAAGAAATATTACCAATTATAATTACACTTACTTGGTAGATATAATTTACTAACGAATATTATACCAACAAATTATCTTTTTCTTATAGGAGTCTATCCATCTATCTGTCCATCTATCCATCTATCTGTCCATCTATCCATCTTACGTCCTTTGCAGGAAGTCTTTCATTACGTCAGGCGATGAGTCACAATAACGTGGCTAAAGTAAGTTGACCAGACCACACACTAGATGGTGAAGGGATGACGACGTTTCGGTCCGTCCTGGACCATCCTCAAGTCGATTGAGAATGGTCCAGGACGAACCGAAACGTCGTCGTCGTCCCTTCACCTTCTATTGTGTGGTCTGGTCAAATTACGTCAAGTGTGAAATGTGTCGTGTGATTACCGTAGAGTTGTTAATATACAGAACAAAACTAAAGGAAAAGGAGAAGAACAGTGAAGAGAAGGAAGAGGAAAACACCTGAGAACCATGCATCTGGTTCAGTGCTTCTTGAAGGAGGAAGCAGAGGAGAAATAAGGAAGTAGAGGAGAAATAAGGAAGTAGAGGGGAAATAAGGAAACAGAGGGGAAAGGGGAAAGTACAACGGAGGGAATGAAGAGGGGGAGAGATAGAGATAGCTAATCACAGAGCTTGATAAGAATGTAGATAGATAAGAGAGAAAGGTAGAGGTAAATGCAGGTAGGTAGAGAAGAAAGATACGGGAGACCTGGGCAATGCCGGGTGACCCCCCCCCCCTTCCCACCTTTTGTGTGTGTGTGTGTACTCACTTATTTGTGCCTGCAGGATCGAGCTCTGTAGCTCTTGGACCCTCCCACTTGTGTGTGTACTCACCTAGTTGTACTTACCTAGTTGGGCTTGCGGGGCATAAGCTCTGGCTCTTTGGTCCAGCCTCTCAACGGCCAATCAACTGGTGTACAGGTTCCTGAGCCTATTGGGCTCTATCATATCTACATTTGAAACTGTGTATGGAGTCAGCCTCCACCACATCACTGCTTAATGCATTCCACCTGTTAACTACTCTGACACTGAAAAAGTTCTTTCTAACGTCCCTGTGGCTCATGTGGGTACTCAGTTTACACCTGTGTCCCCTTGTTCGCGTACCACCCGTTTTAAACAGTTTATCTTTATCTACCCTGTCAATTCCTCTGAGAATTTTGTAGGTAATGATCATATCTCCCCTTACTCTTCTGTCTTCCAGTGTCGTGAGGTGCATTTCCCGCAGCCTTTCCTCGTAACTCATGCCTCTTAGTTCTGGGACTAGCCTAGTGGCATACCTCTGAACTTTTTCCAGCTTCGTCTTGTGCTTGACAAGATACGGGCTCCATGCTGGGGGCTGCATACTCCAGGATTGGTCTCACATATGTGGTGTACAAGGTTCTGAATATGTGTGTGTGTGTGTGTGTGTGTGTGTGTGTGTGTGTGTGTGTGTGTGTGTGTGTGTGTGTGTGTGTGTGTGTGTGTGTGTATGTGCGCGCGCGCGCGTGCGTGTATGTGTGTGTGTGTGTACTAAAAAGTATATTTTGGCATCATACCAGCCACTTGGATTGACCGGTAAAGCGACGGCCTCCCTTTTTAGCAGGTTGACGTTCAAACCCCGACCGTCCATGAGGTTAGCACAGTCCGTCCTATCCCAGATCCGTCCTATCCTAGATCCTATCCCAGATCCTTATCCTTACGTCCCTTGTAAGAGTTTCATGGTAGCAATAGGCTTAGTACTTTCTCCTGAAAATTACTGCACCATATCTTGAGGTTATCTTGAGATGATTTCGGGGCTTATTAGTGTCCCCCGCGGCCCGGTCCTCGATCAGGCCTCCACCCCCAGGAAGCAGCCCGTGACAGCTGACTAACTCCCAGGTACCTATTTACTGCTATGGTGTCATTAAGTTCCTATTTTGAAAGGAGACTTTCTTGAAGATGTGTTACTGAGAAGAAAGTGGTTATATCGACTCCCAGGTCGTTATCTCCTGGTCGTTGTAGGGAGGCAGTCAGTTCTTCTGGTCTTACGGTTCTGTTTCCGATTTCCGTCACCTTGCAATTGCTTGTGATGAACTCTAGTAGCCATTTTAGGACCAACTCAGCAGTGTGTCCCAAGTCTTCTTGGAGTGTCATGAATACCTTTTTTTTTATAGAGAGAGAAAGCGTAATCTACGATCCATCGTAACTCAGTTCGTTCTGATTCTGAACAATGTTTACGTTAAGGTGCGTAGAGCTGGTGCAGCTCTAAGGTGCGTAAGGTGTTTTGGGAGGGGGGGGGAGGGGGGTGTAGGCACTGAAGGAGGCTAATTGACCTCGATCCGTGACCTCGACCCTTGACCGAGGCGGAAGGCTTTGCCATTTCTTGGTTAGAATTAGAGAGGAGTTTGACCCGATCTACCCCTAGAAGGATTGGTTAGGCCAGCCACCAAGTACTTTTATCCTCGTGATGAGACTTCATAATAATAATAATAATTCATTTTGTCGGGGGACAGGCAGCCAGTGTATATACATGTTTTAAGTTTATATCGAGGTCCGCAACAAAGAAAGAGGGGACCACACACCTGTGGCAGCCTGGTCACATCTTCCCACACCTGTGGCAGCCTGGGCCACATCTTCCCACACCTGTGGCAGCCTGGGCCACATCTTCCCACACCTGTGGCAGCCTGGCCACATCTTCCCACACCTGTGGCAGCCAGGGCCACATCTTCCCACACCTGTGGCAGCCTGGCCACATCTTCCCACACCTGTGGCAGCCTGGGCCACATCTTCCCACACCTGTGGCAGCCTGGGCCACATCTTCCCACACCTGTGGCCTCGTCATACCTGACCACCCAGGCGGAAGAATTGAAGAAAGAAAGTCCGAGAAAAGGGGTTGAAAATAGGGGGAAAAGGGGCAGAAGGTGTACAGATTACCCTCATTATCCAGGGAAAGGGGGGAGACCTCCACAATGCCCCCCCCCCCCAAGGAAAAGGGGGAACTGAGGAATGCAAAATAAAGGTACGAAAGAATCCCTCATAAAAAAGGAGAGTTAAGATAAAGGTTTATGCAAATTAGCCACACTGCAGGGGGGGAGGGGGGAAGGGGGGGGGGATAGGCTGACAAAAGATTAACTGGGTGAGCACGACACTATCATCGTCACTATCATCGTCACCAGGGACGATGATGTCTCATTATCATCGTCCTGATGATGCCTCTCTATCCTCGTCCCACAGTGTGACGAAGTGCCTGTGTCAATGACACAGTTGAAGAGAGTAACGGTTGGGCACGTTACCTGTCACCCTCGTGCCCTCTTCACTTAGCACTAACTAGGGCCTAGCCGTGGTTCAGTCAACTGTTGTGGGTGGCATGCTGTTGAAGGGCAGCAGTCAAGGGGGGAGAGAGAGAATTTGGATTCAAGCTTAAGTTCGGGGTTTTATATGTCCGAAAAGAGGAAGTATACACATGTTTACATTAAAAAAAAGCTTACGTACATGCATGTACGTACACCGGGTAGAGACAGTGTGACCTTCTCTCGCTGGCATCTGGCCTGACCTGACCAAGCTGGAACAGCGTAAATAAAGCAATGACTGTTGATTATCAGTTTGGAAAAAAAGCTTCTGTTTTTGCTTTATCTTCGTGAGGCCGTCTGTCTGTCTGTCTGTCTGTCTGTCTGTCTGTCTGTCTGTCTGTCTGTCTGTCTGTCTGTCTGTCTGTCTGTCTGTCTGTCTGTCTGTCTGTCTCTCTATCTGTCTGTCTGTCTGTCTGTCTGTCTCTCTCTCTCTCTCTCTCTCTCTCTCTCTCTCTCTCTCTCTCTCTCTCTCTCTCTCTCTCTCTCTCTCTCTCTCTCTCTCTCTCTCTCTCTCTCTCTATGTCTCTCTCTCTCTCTCTCTCTCTCTCTCTCTCTCTCTCTCTCTCTCTCTCTCTCTCTCTATCTCTCTCTCTCTCTCTCTCTCTCTCTCTATGTCTCTCTCTCTCTCTCTCTCTCTCTCTCTCTCTCTCTCTCTCTCTCTCTCTCTCTCTCTCTCTCTCTCTCTCTCTCTATGTCTGTGCGTGTCTGTGTGTGCGTGTGTGGACCTGCAGCCTGGGGGTCATAGCTCACGATATCAAGTATGATAACCCACAAGATATACGCCTCTTACACCATCGGAGGAGGGCGCCGACACAAGTTTTTTTCCCCACCCTCTTAAATCCAGCATAGCGCGTCCTTGTCGCGTCCCCATTGTGCAGGCGGCCCGCTTTCTTATTCCTCTTTATTTTCCATTTTTTATGATGCTTTATCACCCCCGTTTTTTCCCCTTTTACTGCTCTCTCTCTCTCTCTTTCTCACTCTCTCTCTCTCTTTCTTCTTTCCCCTTTTATTCTCCTTCGGTCTCTCTCATTCTTCATGCTCGCAATTTATGCTATTGTTATTCATTTTAATAATGGTGGTGGTGCGAGGCGGAGGCATTGAGACGTCGGCCATATTGTCGAGGAAGTCGTACATCACCTCTCTCAGTATGCAAATGCTCTGATAGTCATTTGTTAGTGGCAAACGGTTCAGGTTATTGCGCTCAAGATGGACGACCCTGAAGTGAAGGTAAACTGGTCCAGAGCTGCACTTGTGACGACCCTGAAGGTAACTGGTTCAGTTGGTTAACTTGTAACTGGTAACGTCGTCGTGCCTTCAATTTCTAGTGTGTGGTCTGGTCAACTTAACTGGTTCAGATTCACGAAGCAGTTACGCAAGTACTTTCGGACGTGTACGTCTTTCCTCAGTCTTTGACGGTTTTGGTTACATTTACTAAACAGTTTACAAGCATGAAAACTTCCCATTCAACTGTTGTTATTGTTATAAACAGCCTCCTGGTGCTTCGGAGCTCATTAACTGTTTAATAATTGTAAACAAAGCGGCCAAAGATTGAGAAAAGATGGGCAGGTTCGTAAGTGCTTGCGTAACTGCTTCGTGAATCTCGCCCTGCAGCCCGTCCTCCAAAGAAATACTCAAAAGTGATTCCATCCACCCGCCAAACCCCCTGTTTATGAATGAAAAACGGTTTACAGGCGACTCACGCAACCCGTCCTCGACTCAAGTCCATTACATCCAGCGGTCGACCCCACAGATGCATTCATAAATTTTTACATACTGTTCATTCAAAACGGGAATATTTTCAAATGTAAATTAATATTATAATAGATTAACATATTGTGCATATATAGGCATAAGTTAGGTTAGGTGTTTAGGTTCTGTTGGCGATTATTTGTATTTGTAGTACGTGGGTGAAGCATTTATAGCGTTGTGGTTCGAACAAAATTCGTCAGTGAAGCACTTGTTCCGGAAGTGTTCGGACGTCAACAGTTATGAGTCAGCCCGTCCTCCAAACAAAGATCCAAAAGTGATTCCATCCACCCGCCACACCCGCTGTTTATGAATGAAAAACGGTTTACACACGACTCACAACTGCTGACGTTCGAACATATCCGGAACAAGTGCTTCACTGACGAATTTTGTTCGAACCACACCGCTATAAATGCTTCACCCACGTACTACAAATACAAATATTCGCCAACAGAACCTAAACACCTAACCTAACCTATGCCTATATATGCACAATATGCCAATATATTATAATATTAATTTATACTTGAGAAAATTCCCGTTTTGAATGAACAGCATGTTAAAATTTATGAATGCGTCTTGTGTCTGTCTGATAAACTTCATAGAGTTATATTACAAGATTAATAAGGCAGGAAAAAAATAGAATGCTGGGTAGACTGCCTTTTTCTAGACTGTCCAAAAGCATTTGATACTGTCCTTCATAAAAATCTGGTGTATAAGATGGAGTAGAAAGCCGGGATAACTACGTAAGGGAGTACCTAAAGAGCTAGAAACAAAGAGTCACAGTCAGATACGAGCATTTCGACTTGAAGAATTGTAACAAGTAGAGTTCCAATAACCTCGTTACTAAGACCTCTACTGCTCGTAACTTACCTAAGAGCACTCGTATATATTAGTGAAATGCTCAGCAATAGTAACGTTACATCAGACTTCGTAGCTCAAGTCTTCATAGGTTATGAAGTTGGCTCAGGCTTGTATGCTTCTGATAAGTCTAAACCACTTTAAATAAGACGATTGTTAAATCGTGAGATAAATAAGACTCTTGTTAAATCGAGAGATAAATAAGACGCATATTAAATCGTGAGATAAATAAGACTCTTATTAAATCGTGAGAACGAGCAAAATTTCCCCCGCGGTGAAGGGATATGATGCTGCGGCGCCTCCATGTGAGGCTCGGGAACTTCTTACATTCTGAGCTCATTCCCAGTGTACTTACACTGTTATGGGAGCGGATAAGGAATAGAACGGTCACCATGGCCATTTGTATGACAATTAAGGTATTAATTTCAGTGGTATCCTTGACTCGGGAGATGTTAAGAATCCAAATAAATTACTGTCACTAGGGGAAAACATCAGGGGGGTGATTTCCACAGGGATTAATCAGGGGGATTAATCAGGGGGTTTGATCAGGGGGGGTTGATCGGGGGTTGATCTCCACAGCATGACGAGGCAGCCCGCCAAACACACACCGAAACTACGACGTTGGTACAACGTTCGAACAAGTTTTAACACCACCTAACCAGTTATAACAACCAATATAGCAAGTTGTAACAACGTTCTAATACGTCATAAACACGTTAAGCCAAGATGTAACAACTTTATTACAAGTTGTAACCAGCGGAAAATAGAGACAGTTTCGGTTTGTGTTTCCTGGGAGGCAGGAAACATCCTCTTATCAGCTTGGATAGCAGGTCCAATCAAGGATGATATCCTGAACAAAACAATTATTTAATTTCGATTAATGACATTAAATATTTCAGTGCACTGGAACACATTGGAGAATTAGGAGAGTTGTTCATTTTTCCAGCAGACTTCTGGTGCCAGATTCACGAAGTAGTTACCCAAGCACTTACGAACGTGTACATCTTTCGTCAACCTTTGACGGCTTTGGTTACATTTATTAAACAGTTTACAAGCATGAAAACTTCCCAATCAACTGCTGTTATTGTTGTAAACAGCCTCCTGGTGCTTCGGAGCTCATTAACTGTTCAATCATTGTAAACAAAGCCGCCAAAGATTGAGAAAAGATGAACAGGTTCGTAAGTGCTTGCGTAACTGCTTCGCGAATCTGGCCCCAGGTTCGTAAGTACTTGCGTAACTGCTTCGTGAATCTGGCCCCAGATTCGTAAGTGCTTGCGTAACTGCTTCGTGAATCTGGCCCCAGGTTCGTATTTACTTGCGTAACTGCTTCGTGAATCTGGCCCCTTGGATGTGTTATTATCTAAACCTTCATCTTGAAGCAGATATCTGGCTGGACCCTTAAAAGTAGGACGTAACAGGTGACATATAATTTTGTGATATATGTATGCAAGACACACATGTAGCACATATGTAGCACACAAAACACATATGTAGCAACAAACACAGATAACGTGATCAGCCTTAGGTAGGTGCATTGGGGCACCTAGATGACGTATTGTGACGTAGGTGCATTGGATCCCCTGAATGCCGTATTGTGAAGTAGATGCATTGGGGCACCTGAATGACGTAGATGCATTGGGGCACCTGAATGCCGTATTGTGAAGTAGATGCATTGGGGCACCTGAATGACGTATTGCGACGTACATGCATTGGGGCACCTAGATGACGTATTGTGACGTAGATGCATTGGGCCACCTAGATGACGTATTGTGACGTAGATGCATTGGGCCACCTAGATGACGTATTGTGACGTAGATGCATTGGAGCACCTGAATACCGTATCGTGAAGTAGATGCATTGGGCCACCTAGATGACGTATTGTGACGTAGATGCATTGGGCCACCTAGATGACGTATTGTGAAGTAGATGCATTGGAGCACCTAGATGACGTATCGTGACGTAAGTACACTGGGCCCCTTCAGGTGACGGAGCGTGACGTAGCTGCATTAGGGCCCCCTGGGGGTCCCCCCAGAAGCCGGTTGGAACGGGGGGGGTCGAAGTGGGGGCCGAAATACGTGAGGTAGAACGCTAATCTCTCCTTACCGCCGGCGTCCCTACTCCTCGCCAGTCCTCGACTGCTGCCGGACAGTGTTCTTCGTGTCTGGGGCATTGACTGTCTTGGGTGACGGCGCCCTTATCTGTTGATGCTGAGAGGCAGATAGTAGGAGAGGAGGCGTGGAGACGTCCCCCGTTGATGCTGAGGAGCTGAGATATGAGGATAAGAAGCTGGAGATATGAGGACAAGGAGCTGGGCTATGAGAAAAAGGAGCTGGGGATATGAGGACAAGGAGCTGGGGATATGAGGATAAGGAGCTGGGCTATGAGAAAAAGGAGCTGGGGATATGAGGACAAGGAGCTGGGGAAATGAGGATAAGGAGCTGGGCTATGAGAAAAAGGAGCTGGGGATATGAGGACAAGGAGCTGGGGATATGAGGATAAGGAGCTGGGCTATGAAAAAAAGGAGCTGGGGATATGAGGACAAGGAGCTGGGGATATGAGGACAAGGAGCTGGGCTATGAGAAAAAGGAGCTGGGGATATGAGGACAAGGAGCTGGGGATATGAGGATAAGGAGCTGGGCTATGAGAAAAAGGAGCTGGGATATGATGACAAGGTGGGATATGAGGATAAGGAGCTGGGCTATGAGAAAAAGGAGCTGGGATATGAGGACAAGGTGGGATATGAGGACAAGGAGCTGGGATATGAGGATAAGGAGCTGGGGATATGAGGACAGTGAGCTGGGATATGAGGATAAGGAGCTGGGGATATGAGGATAAGGAGCTGGGGATATGAGGACAAGGAGCTGGGGATATGAGGATAAGGAGCTAGGATATGAGAACAAGGAACTGAGATATGAGGACAAGGAGCTAGGATATGAGAACAGTGAGCTGGGATGTGAGCACAAGGAACTGAGATATGAGGACAAGGAGCTGGGATATGAGGACAAGGAGCTGGGATATGAGGACAAGGAGCTGGGATATGAGGACAAGGTGGGATATGAGGACAAGGAACTGAGATATAAGGACAAGGTGGGATATGAGGGCAAGGAACTGAGATATGAGGACAAGGAGCTGTGAATATGAAGACAAGGAACTGAGATATGAGGACAAGGAGCTGTGAATATGAAGACAAGGAACTGAGATATGAGGACAAGGTGGGATATGAGGACAAGGAACTGAGATATGAGGACAATTTGGGATATGAGGACAAGGAACTAAGATATGAGAACAAGGAGCTAGGATATGAGGACAAGGAGCTGAGATAGGAGATAGATTAACCCAAGGAGCTGGGATTATACTGTATACACTCTTTAAGATTCATACGCTCCTGAAGGTATACACTACCCTCTCTGTATATCTCCTTTTGGTATAACTCTCAAGAGAAAAGGAAAAGCCAATAGACTTATCCGGATAATAAAAGGACCGAAGAAGTGACCATGAATGAAATAAAGGACTTAACCGGCTTGAGGGGTTATTCAGTCGTCTATGGCCTCCATTTAATCTAATTCTCTCCTTCCGTCCATATCCCAACACAAACAGTTCTGTATATCTATATATATTTTTTACCTCCCTGTACTTCTCTCCCTTTTTATATTCTAAGCCGAAAGGGGACAATAGGTGGAGAAAACCGTCACATTTGAAGCGGTTTTGCCTAACTGGAAGCTGATTCCAATCACGACAACGTCAATTCTGTGAATCTTTTAGGTACACTAAAGCACTTGAATTTTGATTTAGAGTTGAGATATAGAGTTGTAGGCGATGAGTCACAATAACGTGGCTAAAGTATGTAAAGAATCGAGTTGAGAATGGTCCAGGACGGACCGAAACGTCGTCGTCCCTTCACCTTCTAGTGTGTGGTCTGGTCAACATATAGGAGTTGTATCTATAACAACCACAACCCGCCAGAGTTGTGGTTGTAGAGGGGCAATCATGACTGCAGTGCGTTAAGTGTGAGGACAGGGTGGAGGGGGGGGGGGGTTCACAGTGCATCATTATGTGGACCAGAAATGTTGCCTTTTGTTCTTATGTTGGGTTCGGTGTACCAGTTGAATGTTTGAATTCAATGTTTAAAGTTAGTGTGTGTGTGTGTGTGTGTGTGTGTGTGTGTGTGTGTGTGTGTGTGTGTGTGTGTGTGTGTGTGTGTGTGTGTGTGTGTGTGTGTGTGTGTGTGTGTGTGTGTGTGTGTGTGAAGAATATAAATATATATATATATATATATATATATATATATATATATATATATGAATGAAAACTCACACCCCAGAAGTGACTCGAACCCATACTCCCAGGAGCAACGCAACTGGTAACTACAGGGCGCCTTAATCCACTTGACCATCACGGCCGTCAAAAGGAAGTGATAGCCGAGGCTATTTGAGCCACTTCCCCGACGGCAACTCGGAAGGTAATCTTGGGCATAGCATTTCACCAAATCACCTCATTCTTTGGGGCACACGTGAGGAACACAAATGCAAAGAATGAGGTGATTTGGTGAAATGCTATGCCCAAGATTACCTTCCGAGTTGCCGTCGGGGAAGTGGCTCAAATAGCCTCGGCTATCACTTCCTTTTGACGGCCGTGATGGTCAAGTGGATTAAGGCGCCCTGTAGTTACCAGTTGCATTGCTCCTGGGAGTATGGGTTCGAGTCACTTCTGGGGTGTGAGTTTTCATTCGCATATAGTCCTGGGGACCATTCAGGCTTGTTCGCATATATATATATATATATATATATATATATATATATATATATATATATATATATATATATATATATATATATATATATATCACCAAGATTGTTAACTAATATGTCTATTGACTGTGAAAACTAATGAGCAAGGTGATTAGAATGGGGCGTGAATAGCTTTATCTAACTCATCCCTGTGTGTTTCTGATCATGTCTCAACAAACTCATTTCCAACCAAGTCAGAAAGTACAACTCACACCTCACCTCCTGCCCCAGTCTACATTGACTGGGTTAACACCTAACCTAACCTAACCTAACCTAACCTAACCTAACCTAACCTACCTTATTATATATTCAACAGCCTCACTTAACGTAAATTCACTTTCCTTCTGTCCCTGATGATGTTGACAGGTTCAACGAAACGCATCATATATATATATATATATATATATATATATATATATATATATATATATATATATATATATATATATATATATATATATATATAGATAACCTTAGAACACTTTCCTACCAGGAGATTCGAACCCTAGCCAGCACAGAAGCCTTACAGCAACTGGCATAACTGGTAAGCCTTTAACCCACTGCACCACAACTCAGACCCTTAAAAGAGATGGTAATTTCGGCGTATTTCACCTCCAAAGATTTCCACCTCCCAAGGGCAACTAGAGCATAGTGAGGGATTACTCACGTTCTTTCATCAAATTCCTGTTAATATGGGAGAACTCTGTGTCTATGCACAACTTACCTAAACACGCAAGAGAGATTATACAACATTAGAACACCAGTATATATATATATATATATATATATATATATATATATATATATATATATATATATATATATATATATATATATATATATATATATATATATATATACTGGTGTTCGCCACTTTAGCTGTCAGCAGTCATAACTCAATCAACTCAAAGCTCTACACATGTCCCAAAAAAGTGACTACCTCCATGAGAGGTCTGAGGAGCGCACGAAGAACGACTTCACATAATGAATGTAAGGGAACCTTTTTTTCTGTGTGTCTCTCTCTCTCCCTCTCCCCCCCCCCTCTCTCTCCCCCCTTTCTCTCTTTTCTCCTGTTCTCTCCCCCCACCCCCCACTCACCCCCCCCCTTCCCGTGTATTCTACCTGGATGTGTCTGGACGTAGCGACCGCAGTTCGACTCCCACAATGCCTCGGGTTTGCGGTGGTTCGTCAGATGTCGTAAGTCATGAATACCGCCGCGCATTCCCCACCATCGTACGACCCCCCCACCCTACGACCACGCCAGCACGCTTCGTTCATTTCTTTTTTTAATACCAGTTCGTACTGATTATCTTTTCATCAATTTATTTTATTTTCCAAATCGATCTACATGTTATAATTATATTGAGAATATATCTCTTGCGTGTGTTTAAATGACAGGTGTTTGATATGTTCGTCAGAAGCTAAAATATATGATGAATATATGGCGACTCAGAGCGTTAACCTGTGACGAATGAATGAAAAAAATAGGAACAAATAAAAAAGTTTGGGGCCATGTCACAACGTATCATTCTTCTTTTAAACTTGATCAATCTTGTGTTCCCAGTTTAGAATTGTACATCAAAATCCTTGGGTGGGTTGACAGGCAGGGGGGGGGGGGGATGACGCCCCCGGGGGGAGTCTCTAAGGGGAAGGGGGGAGACATGAGACCCAAGGGGTAAGTAAGGGGGGACCTCAGAGGAGAGGTGGGGTGCCCTTAAAGGGAGTGGCAGACTAGGGGAGAGTGTGTAGGTAAGAAAACATTACTCTGTTCTTAAGATACACACACACACACACACACACACACACACACACACACACACACACACACACACACACACACACACACACACACACACACACACACACACACACACACACACACACCCCCACACACACACACACACACACACACACACACACACACACACACACACACACACACACACACACACACACACACACACGTTTGTGGGTGGGTGTGTGATACACACACACACACACACCCACGACGGTTGAGAGGCGGGACCAAAGAGCCAGAGCTCAACCCCCGCAAGCACAATTAGGTGAGTACACACACACTCACACACACACACACACACACACACACACACACACACACACACACACACACACACACACACACACACACACACACACACACACACACACACACCCACACACAAGAAGGTGGCTTCAAGAAGACCTAGACAAGCTGAAGGAATGGTCGAACAAATGGTTGTTAGAGTTTAACCCAACCAAATGTAATGTAATGAAGATAGGTGTAGGGAGCAGGAGGCCAGATACAAGGTATCATCTGGGAGAGGAAATTCTTCAGGAGTCAGAGAAGGAAAAAGACTTGGGGGTTGATATCACGCCAGACCTGTCTCCTGCAGCACATATCAAGCGGATAACATCAGCGGCATATGCCAGGCTGGCCAACATACGAACGGCATTCAGAAACTTGTGTAAAGAATCATTCAGAACTTTGTATACCACATATGTCAGGCCAATCCTGGAGTATGCAGCCCCAGCATGGAGTCCATATCTAGTCAAGGATAAGACTAAACTGGAAAAGGTTCAAAGGTTTGCCACCAGACTAGTACCCGAGCTGAGAGGTATGAGCTACGAGGAGAGACTACGGGAATTAAACCTCACTTCGCTGGAAGACAGAAGAGTTAGGGGGGACATGATCACCACATTCAAGATTCTGAAGAGGATTGATAGGGTAGATAAAGACAGTCTATTTAACACAAGGGGCACACGTACTAGGGGACACAGGTGGAAACTGAGTGCCCAAATGAGCCACAGAGATATTAGAAAGAACTTTTTTAGTGTCAGAGTGGTTGACAAATGGAATGCATTAGGAAGTGATGTGGTGGAGGCTGACTCCATACACAGTTTCAAGTGTAGATATGACAGAGCCCGATAGGCTCAGGAATCTGTACACCTGTTGATTGACGGTTGAGAGGCGGGACCAAAGAGCCAGAGCTCAACCCCCGCAAACACAACTAGGTGAGTACAACTAGGTGAGTACACACACACACACACACACACAGTCTATCATTGGTGTAGTGAGCACAGTACAGTGTATGTTTAGGGGTGATTCTAAGAAGCAGCATGGGTTCGAATCCTGGTCGGGTCATTCAGAGTTTTTAGTTCTTAAATAATACAACAATAGATAGATAGAACTAATAGATTGTTATTAGATAATACAACAATCCTGGCAGCCACACTGGCCAGAGAAGACTGCAAACACATGTCTCGCTTCATGCAGGTCGGCGTTCAATCCCCGACCGTCCCAAAGTGGTTGGGCACCATTCCTTCCCTCCCCGTCCCATATTGTCGTCATGGCCTGGCGCTTTCCCGGCAATTCCCTTCCCTTCCCTTCCTTTCCTTCCCCCCCCCCCCCCCCCCTGCCCCACACACACAACTTCACCTTTTTCTCATGTGTATTTTAGAAACATTTGTACCTTGTATATGCATTTCTTACCTGAAGATGTTCCAGTGGGGAACATCTTCACGCGATCAGATTAGAAATGCATTTCCATTTATATGCATAAAAGGGGTACCAGACCGCCTTAAAACTCTAGGGAACCCACACCAAATATTTCATGCTTTACTCTGAAAATCACTAACGGTTCCTAATAGTTGATGATATTTATTTAAACCATTTAACGTAGACCTTCCCCGACCAGCCTATGGCTGTCTCGAAACCCAGGCATTATCCCTTACCTCCTTTAGAGATAGAGGGGACAGAATGAGAGAGAGAGGGGGGAGAGAATGAGAGAGAGAGGGGGGAGAGAATGAGAGCGAGAGGGGGGGGGGAGAGGAGTGAGTTTGGGAGAGTGTGAGGTGAATGGAAAGATTGGGAGGGGAGAGGAGCCAGTTCGAACCCCGGAACCCCCCCCCCCCCTCCCCTAATACCCTCTAAAAAATATATATTAAAAAAATTCATATTTTAGCTTAGAATTAGAAAATTAAGAATATATATGTTTCGTCTTTTCTAAGTTTCATTTGGAAAAGAAAACGGGAAAATCAACCTTCCTGATGGGTCCACGGTGAAGTCGAGTGACTACCAGATATAATCAGAAGCGATAGATCTTGATATAATCAGAAGCGATAGATCTTGATTATATCAGAGATATCAGAGGTACTGTGTCGGACCCAATCACGAAGGTTTCGTCTGAGTGACTCTCTGAGAAAAAGGCGAGGTAATTAATTTGATAAAGAAGTAAGCCGGTGTGGTATTATATGGGACTGGGCTCGGATATGAGGACAAGGAGCTGAGATATGAAGACAAGGAGCTGGGATATGAGGACAAGGAACTGGGATATGAGGACAAGGAGCTGGGATAGGAAAACAAGGAGCTGGGATATGAGGACAAGGTGCTGGGATATGAGGACAAGGAGCTGGGATATGAAGACAAGGAGCTGGGATATGAGGACAAGGAGCTGGGATATGAGAACAAGGAGCTGGGATATGAAGACAAGGTGCTGGGATATATGGACAAGGAGCTAGGATATGAGGACAAGGAGCTTGGATATGAAGACAAGGAGCTTGGATATGAAGACAAGGAGCTGGGATATGAAAACAAGGTGCTAGGATATGAGGACAAGGAGCTGGGATATGAAGACAAGGAGCTGGGATATGAGGACAAGGAGCTGGGATATGAGGACAAGGAGCTGGGATATGAGGACAAGGAGCTGGGATATAAAACAAGGAGCTGGGATATGAGGACAAGGAGCTGGGATATGAGGACAAGGAGCTGGGATATGAGGACAAGGAGCAGGGATATGAAACAAGGAGCTGGGATATGAAGACACGGTGCTGGGATATGAGGACAAGGAGCTGGGATATGAAGACAAGGATCTGGGATATCAGAATGAATGAAGCTACCTTCATATTGCTGTGAGTATCATGTTTCTTCCCTAGATTGATGGTCATTGATGAACTGGATTGTCAGAACTATCTGAAGAACATTTGAAGAATTTAACTTCTTCATGTTACTAATATTTCTTGACCTCAGGGAATGTCAAGAAGACTGGAATCATATATATATATATATATATATATATATATATATATATATATATATATATATATATATATATATATATACATATATATATATATATATATATATACAAGAGTTCTTACATTCTTGTACAGCCATTAGCACGCATAGCGTTTCGGGCAAGTCCTTAATCCTAATTTACACACACACACACACACACACACACACACATCCCCAGGAAGCAGCCCGTAGCAGCTGTCTAACTCCCTGGTACCTATTTACTGATAGGTGAAGAGGGGCGTCAGAGGGAAAGAAAGTCTGCCCATTTGTTTCCGTCTCCACCGGGGATAGAACCCGGATCTTCAGGACTACGAACCCCGAGCGCCGTCCACTCAGTCGTCAAGCCCCTCCTCCATTATACTCTCAGATATATCTCCTTCCACCACTGTTGCCACCAGGTATGTTTAGTCCTACACAACATCAGCGTAACCAAGCAAATGTAGAGTATATCGGTCATATCCCCCATAAAACTCGCATATATCCTTTAATATACTCTTCAACTACCCTCCATATATATATATATATATATATATATATATATATATATATATATATATATATATTGTGACGATAATCTCCTTCAAGAGATTGAGCCTGCTCTTCCCTCCAAAATTACGTCTTCACAATTATATAAAAGACTATGGAAGAAATGTCCAACAACGACAACAACACCAGCACCAGCAAGGCTTGCAAGGGTGAGCAGAAACGTATGCAGCCCGCCACCTGTTCGGACCCAAATCACCAAACTACCCGTTGATCGCTACGGCTCCGCTGATTGGTCGCCGGTCTGGCTGCACCTGCACTCGCCCCCCAATACTACCCGATGTCTGGGGTCGCCCCAACATCAGTCTTCAGAATGTTCCGTGCTTTCGTAGCCAGCACACCTCCCAGCTAGACTCTAGAGTGTACTGAGAGAGGTGGTGGCTTTAAGCCAATATTCCAGCACCTCCCACTTACTGTTGTATTGCACTTCTTGTTATTTTGCCTTAACGTAACTTTTCATTTTGTCATTTAAGAATTCTTATTATTTTGATTCATTGATTTTATTATAAGAATTTGTTTGTGCATTATTTTCATGTTTTGATTTATTTAACGTCATTAAAATTTCATTGTTAAAGTTTACTTGTGTTTTGTGTGTCTTCTCCTTACCTTACCACAGACGAAGTTCCAGTTTTTCTATTTTTTTTTATAACTATGTGACGAGGCCATACCCCTAGCCTTAAACAGCCGAACACCAACGCGTTACCGTCACAAGTTTTATGGGGGCCTGTCCGGGAGCTTCACTCAGGTACTGGTGCCAAGTGGTAATTTATGGTAAGCGTATTTAACTCTGTTAACGTAGCTTTACTATTTTTCATTCAATTTCATTTTTTATAAGGTGCGGTGTATTGTGCATTACGAGAGTAACATATAGTGAAGGTGAGACAACTTTGGATTACGTGGTGACTGTAGGCCTCAGTCATACTCTTAATTGGTCATCTCTCCCTCCATGTTATTACTCGTATTTACCATCTATGTCCCTTGAATATTTCTCATTCTGACAGATCATCATATTGGTACCCTGGTACTGTGGTCTGCCCCGGGTCAAGAGTACCCAATCTTCTGCAATCTGACTGTAGGAGGACAAAGAGGGCCATAGTTCCTCTAGCTCGAACTTTAGTTGCTGAATTGGGACCTCAGCAGCAGTTCTCGTCACCAGTTGACACCTCGCACCCCTACACGTCAGTCAGAGATGATGATACATACAACGGTAGGGAATTAGCTTATTTTTTCAGAGCACAAAAGTTCGCTAATTCTGTAAGTATCATATTAAATTCAGTAGGAAAAACTTGCTTTATATCCTATAGAGACTTGGCAAGGTATGCCTACATCCTTGGACTACCAATTTTACTTTTGAAGCATTTAACTGTTTCATTTGTTTTTGAAACTTTGTTTCATTTGTTAGTAGGATTTTCTTGCCCTTATTCTCTTACATGAGTACCGGGTACAAGATTTCCTGCGCCCTTGATTTAATTTAATATCTTTCACTTAACGTTAATTGTTAAAGATCACACAGGATAGGTACCAGTTGCCACGTTGTCCTGTTTCTGACATTTCATTATTGAACATTCGTGTACCTTTATTTGCTAATTTCACCATGTTTCGTCTCCAAACTTTCCGTGCAAATCCAGCAGGTGAAATAGGGACTTTGAGTCGTGCCAAGAGGACTGAACTACAAACTCTTGCACATGAGTATCAACTAGAAGTTCCCTACCAAGCCAACAAAAATGACCTACACAACCTGTTGCTGGATTACTATTTAGAGCAAGGTAAGATAGACTCTGAAACTCATGAAACTTACTATATTGCAGAGAAAACTGACTTGGCTACGATGAAACTTAAACTAGAGCTGGCCAAGATTGAACGTGAGCAGCAAAGAGAAGCAGCTGCCATAAGAAGGGAAGAGCACGAACGCGAAGCTGCTTTGAGGAGAGACGAACAAGAACGCGAAGCTGCTTTGAGGAGAGACGAACAAGAACGTGAAGCTGCCTTGAGGAGAGACGAACAAGAACGCGAAGCTGCCTTGAGGAGAGAAGAACACGAACGCGAGGTCGCATTACTCCGTGAACGTGAAAGAGTACAGCTTGAAACCAAACAACGCGAGTTGGAAATACAACGCGAACATGACAAGCAACAAGCGACTCTGGCTCTAGAGTGTCGTCAACGCGAAATCTCCTTGGAAACTTCACACTTCACCCAACGCCAGCAAGCTACTGCCAATCTTCCCGTCAGTTTTAATATATCACATGCAAGTAAGTTAATGCCATCCTTTGTAGAAGCAGAAGTTGATGTGTTCTTTACCACCTTTGAAACCCTTGCTAATCAACTCAGTTGGCCTGTCGACCAATGGGCAACACTTCTCAGAGTCCATCTTACAGGTAGAGCTGCAGTCACACTCAGTACTTTGGCGTCTGAGAATGACTACTACACTCTGAAACAAGCAGTGTTAGACGCCTACCTACTTTCCACCGAAAGTTATAGAAGGAAATTCCGTGACCACCTGAAGGCAAGTACCACTACCTTCCTCGAGTTTGCTAACACGAAACGGAGGTATTTCATGAAATGGCTGGAAGCAGCACATGTCTCTACTTTTACAGAACTCGTGAACCTGATGCTTGTTGAAGAATTCTTGAGACGTGTGCCGCCTCCTGTCCGCCTCTACTTAGCAGATAAAGAAGAAACCGACTACCTGAAGTGTGCTAAGTCGGCTGACACTTACAGCCTCATCCACCGGCTGACACCTGAACCATCCTCCAGTAAGAAGTCGTGGTACAGTTACGAGAAGGTGAGCCCCGATCAAGCTGGTTCACAACTGTACTGCAAGTATTGTAGACTCTATGGACATACCATAGACAAGTGTGGTAAGTCTCAATACAAGGGAACCACTGACCCACAACGACCCAAACCAACTCCTCCTAAGTCCGGTAAGCCTGTGATGAATGTTGGTGTTGATGTTAATGATCTTTCTCTTTTCAGTAACCACCTGTATACTGGAACTGTCTCTGCCAACGGTTCAAATCCGGAGGGACGTTTCAAATTGAAGATCTTGAGGGACACAGCGGCTCTACAATCGATCATCTTGAAGTCGGCTGTGCCCAACATAGTCTACACCGGGGAAACGGTCTTCATCACTGACCTCACTGCTACTACTCCATACCCTCTCGCCAGAGTCCACCTGGATTGTCCCTACGTGAACGGGGAAGTCCAAGTCGCCGTCAGGGAAAAGCCTTTTCCCATGCCTGGAGTGCAACTTCTCCTAGGCAACGACTTGGCAGAAGACCTGCAACCAACCAACCTGATCGTCATGGACAAACCCCAGGTGTGTAACTCTGTGCCAAGTAACCCTATTCTTGAGTATGTTCCAGCAGAGGTTCAAGAGAGTGATGATGTTTCTCCTCCGGTTCTCGTGACCACCCGTGCACAAGCCGCACGTCCACAGCCAGCTGACTCTACTGCTACCGCTGTCCCTCAAGACCCTCAGAAACTACCCCCGCATCTGACCAAGTTGGAGTTCCGTAAGTTGCAGAGGGAAGATCTTACTTTAACACCATTGTTTTTCCAGGCTGAGACTCAACCCGACAGTATTCCTGGGTTCTTCCTAGAGAACGACTTGCTCTACCGCAGATATAGACCCAGTAAACTGAAGGAGGAGGACGATTGGGCCAACACCGAACAACTTGTGATTCCCACCAGCCTGCGGCCCACTATTCTACACCTGGCCCACGGATCATTCTCCCACTACGGCTTCAACAAGACTTACCATGGGATTCGTCAAGACTACTACTGGCCAGGTATGGTAAACAACGTCAAACAGTACGTAAAACAGTGTCATACATGTCAGATGGCAGGCAAACCGAACGTCTCCATTCCCAGAGCACCACTGATTCCCATACAGGTGCCTGCGGAACCTTTCCACAGACTCATAATAGACTGTGTTGGTCCTTTACCTCGGACCAGTTCAGGTAACGCCTACATCCTAACCATCCTGTGTCCTACCACCAGATTTCCCATAGCAGTTCCAGTGAAGAACATCACGGCTGCTACGGTTATCAAACATCTATTGAAGATCTTCACTCAATACGGATTTCCCAGGGAGATTCAAAGTGACTGTGGCACCAACTTCACCAGTGATCTCTTCAAAAGGACACTGGAGGAGTTCAACATCAAACAGGTATTGTCCAGCCCCTATCATCCTGCTTCACAGGGTTCTCTTGAACGTAGTCATCAGACCATCAAAGCACTCTTGAAAAAGTTTTGTAGTGAAACCTCAAAGGATTGGGATAAGCAGATTGACCTAATAATGTGTATTTTCAGAAGTCTCCCCAATGAGTCCCTAGGAGTATCTCCTTATGAGATGCTCTACGGCCGTAAGTGCCGTACTCCCCTTAAGGCTTTCAAAGACTCTCTCAGAGATGCCACCTTCAGTGAGCATCAGAATGTGCCCCAGTTTCTTCAAAACCTTCAGCACATTCTAGAGAGAGTCCACCGCTTTGCCCATGATAATCTATTGAAAGCCCAGGTGAGAATGAAGACTCATTACGACCAGACCAGCAAAGTAAGAAAATTCAAGCCGGGAGACTTCGTCCTTGCTTATTTCCCTATCCCAGGTTCACCTTTACAAAACAAATTTTCAGGACCCTACTGCGTCAAAGAGTGCAGAAACAACAACGCATACGTCATAGAGACTCCAGATAGGCGGCGGAAGACCCAGCTGTGCCACGTCAACCTCCTGAAGCAATATAATGGTACTCCTCCCACTGTCTTGATTAACTATTCCACATTCACAGAACCCTACATCCACAGTGAGACCTTCCCAGCTTCTCCTCCCGAAAGCACTGACAAGGAGTCGGCGCCTTCTAATTCCAAAATCCTTAATGATCTTCCCAAATGCTTTCAGGATAATAATCGTGCTCCTATGCCCTCTTCTAATTCCACTCTCACCTCGTCAGATAAGCCCTTCATCCTCCATGTCGACGCCAATGGTACCGACGTGGGTGGTGTCGTGATGCAGCAACGAGGCGAGAAGAATACACCTGTCAGCGACTACTGCTACAAGGATCTACGGAACAATTGGCAAGGAGCTACTCTTCCTCATCCTGAAGCTTCAGCACTTCACTCCACACCTGAAAAGTGCTCGGTCCACCATCAATACGGACCACACCACCCTACACCTCCTGCAGCACGCCCACTTCTCATCTCAACGTCTTCTACTATGGGCTTGCTACCTGCAGAAATTCAACCTGGAGACACGCTATACCAAGAGTCTGACAACATCTTAGCCCATGATCTCTCCAGAGTTTATGAAGTAGAAGCGACTCCATCCATTACTCCACCACATAACGACGTACTTCTTCCAGAACCGCAGGCTTCGGGGGAGAGTTGTGACGATAATCTCCTTCAAGAGATTGAGCCTGCTCTTCCCTCCAAAATTACGTCTTCACAATTATATAAAAGACTATGGAAGAAATGTCCAACAACGACAACAACACCAGCACCAGCAAGGCTTGCAAGGGTGAGCAGAAACGTATGCAGCCCGCCACCTGTTCGGACCCAAATCACCAAACTACCCGTTGATCGCTACGGCTCCGCTGATTGGTCGCCGGTCTGGCTGCACCTGCACTCGCCCCCCAATACTACCCGATGTCTGGGGTCGCCCCAACATCAGTCTTCAGAATGTTCCGTGCTTTCGTAGCCAGCACACCTCCCAGCTAGACTCTAGAGTGTACTGAGAGAGGTGGTGGCTTTAAGCCAATATTCCAGCACCTCCCACTTACTGTTGTATTGCACTTCTTGTTATTTTGCCTTAACGTAACTTTTCATTTTGTCATTTAAGAATTCTTATTATTTTGATTCATTGATTTTATTATAAGAATTTGTTTGTGCATTATTTTCATGTTTTGATTTATTTAACGTCATTAAAATTTCATTGTTAAAGTTTACTTGTGTTTTGTGTGTCTTCTCCTTACCTTACCACAGACGAAGTTCCAGTTTTTCTATTTTTTTTTATAACTATGTGACGAGGCCATACCCCTAGCCTTAAACAGCCGAACACCAACGCGTTACCGTCACAATATATATATATATATATATATATATATATATATATATATATATATATATATATATATATATATATATATATATGACAACGCAAATAAAATCATCTATAAAAATATGTTTGTTGAATTTTGACAAGTATATTCTATCGTCCACTCGGCATACGGCCGGCAAATATATCCTGCCCTTCCTTCTCTTACCCCCCTCCCCCCCTCCCACCTCCCCCAAACAAGAAAAAAAAAGTTATAACACCAAAAATGTCTCACACTCACCTCGCAAAGTGGCGTTGGGACAAGTGCAAAGTGTTGCAGGAAGTGATAAGTGTATCAGTTCTCTCTCTCTCTCCCTCTCTCTCTCTCTTGGAGCAAAGCATGGAACAGAGACTCAAGGTGGGGGGTGGGGATAGGTAAGAGGGTGCGGGGGTAGAGGATAGATGAACCTATAAGGATAGAGCTTGGAGACGAGCCTAAGGGAGAGAGAGAGAGAGAGAGAGAGAGAGAGAGAGAGAGAGAGAGAGAGAGAGAGAGAGAGAGAGAGAGAGAGAGAGAGAGAGAGAGAGAGAGAGACAGAGAGAGAGAGACAGAGAGAGAGAGAGAGACAGAGAGAGAGACAGAGACAGAGAGAGAGACAGCGACAGAGACAGAGACAGACAGACAGACACACACACACACACACACACACACACACACACACACACACACACACACACACACACACACACACACACACACACACACACACACACACAGATAAAATCAAAGAAAGAGAGAATGGGAGACGAACAATAAGAGCAAGACAGAGTGATAGTGTAAAAACAGGGAGGAGAAACGGCGGGAAAGAATGAGGAAGAGAACGTAGAGAGGAATGAGAGACAGAAGGAGAGAAGGAGAGGGGGAGTGGTGACAGAGCCACAGAATGAGAGGAGGTCCTGAAAGTTTCCTCTGGAGCCTGGAAATGGATGCCAGGTTTTTACTTCTACCTTTTTCTCTCTGTGTTTGAGTAGAAACAAAATCAATTCATTTTTGTGTTTTTTTCTCTCCTGTGTTTTAAATGTGTGTTTTTTTCTTCACTTACGTTTGTCCAAAATTCCATTTGAGTAAGTATATCATTGCTTTAAGTTTGATTATATGATTTTTATCTCCCATGTTATTTGATTAAGTGATTTTTATCTCCCATATTATTTGATTAAATGATTTTTATCTCCCATATTATTTGATTAAATGATTTTAATCTCCCATATTATTTGATTAAATGATTTTTATCTCCCATATTATTTAACTAAAGGATTTTTATCTCCCATATTATTTGATTAAGTAATTTTTATCTCCCATATTATTTGATTAAGTAATTTTTATCTCCCATATTATTTGATTATATGATTTTATCTCCCATATTATTTGATTATATGAGTATATATGGATTAAGGCGTCTTGTACATACCAGATGCGTTGCTTCTGGGAGTATGGGTTCGAGTCACTTCTGGGGTGTGAGTTTTCAGTTGCTTATGTCCTGGGGACCATTCAGGCTTGTTCGCATGTATATATATATTTATATTAATTAGTGGGAGGGGATAATTTGTCTCCCCCATTAGCCTCCCCCTCCCATCCCCATTTCACCCCTCTTCTTCTCCCTTCTCCCCCTCTTCCCTTCCATCTACATTTCTTCCCCATCTCCCTATCCCCCCCTCTCTTTTTTCCCACGTTCCTACCCTCCCCTTCCCCTTTTCCATGTAAAACAGTTTTTTATCAGAGAAAAGAAAATAATTCTCTCCCAAAAGAGTCTAAATAGAAATTATCTACAAATTTAAAAAGTTTTCAGTTTTTAATTCAAGTTTTCATATAATATAATAATGCAACAAATTTATTAGAAAAAAATTGAGAGAATAAAAATGAAAGAAAAGGCCATTGGAGGCAAGAAAGAAAATGGAGACCTATTCTAAAGGCCTCGGAGGCCCCCTTAGTCCTTGATTGGCTCTATTGTTCACTTAAGAATTAAATACACTGAGAGGTGTAGCCCAGCTTCTCGGTGTATATATATACACTGAGAGGTGTACTAAACTTCTTAGTGTATACACGAGGAACCGCCTACCCGTCGACGCTGTAAATGGCTAGATATTGCTGCAGCTCTAAAGACAGTTGGAAATGAAAAATCAAGACAAATGGGTAAGGGAGGCACCCATTGACAAGCCGCCGGCTTCCTCTCTCCGTCGTAACCACTATATAGATGGTGGCTCTCAAGGCAAATTGGGTAAAAAACAAATTGCTATGGTGGTGTCTTAAATTTAGTTTCATTACCCCTTAAAACAGAAAATCCATTTTCTGTGATGCTCGCATCTTGTTGAAGTAATACGTTTTCTTTTACAATTTTCCATGACTGCTTTCATCTATATCACAACAACAACAATAATTAATACCTGAATTTACCTGCGAGCCACCATCTCCCCAATGACCTCGACTGGGACAAGAAGCCGGCTGCTTGTCAAAGTCCTCTAAATTTCCCCTCCCCCCCCATGGGACTTTTATTCAGCTGGATTTTTTTTATTAACTGCCGCTGGCTTTCTGTCCCTTGTAGTGGGCCACTAGACAGATGGTGACCTTCAGGTAAATTCAGTGGAGGAATTTACATCTTCGGCTGGTAGGCGGTTCCTTGTGTCTTTACATCTTCGGCGGGTAGGCGGTTCCTTGTGTATTTACATCTTCGGCGGGTAGGCGGTTCCTTGTGTCTTTACATCTTCGGCGGGTAGGCGGTTCCTTGTGTCTTTACATCTTCGGCGGGTAAGCGGTTCCTTGTGAATTTACATCTTCGGCGGGTAGGCGGTTCCTTGTGTCTTTACATCTTCGGCGGGTAGGCGGTTCCTTGTGTATTTACAACCCCACAGAGGTTGATAGGCCTTAATAACCCCACAGAGGCTGATAGGCCTTAAGACCAACACCAAACTTGCTGGTTAGTCAAATATTCCCAGTTTGCTAACTGTAGGTCGTAAATGCGAGTGATTGTAACCTTTCCACGTCCAATGCATGGAGGGGGGGGGGGGGGGGGGGGAGAGGGTTGTTTGCCTGATAAGCAAAGTAAAGAAATGCAACAACCTCACTGTATATATATATATATATATATATATATATATATATATATATATATATATATATATATATATATATATATATATATATATATATTAAACTGGGTAACTAGCTTGGGTATGGGGTCCACTACCACCCCACAGGATGGACATGGGGCTACCTACTACCCACAGGATGGACATGGGGCTACCTACTACCCACAGGATGGACATGGGGCTACCAACTACCCCCAGGATGGACATGGGGCTACCAACTACCCACAGGATGGACATGGGGCTACCTACTACCCACAGGATGGACATGGGGCTACCTACTACCCACAGGATGGGCATGGGGCTACCTACTACCCACAGGATGGACATGGGGCTACCTACTACCCACAGGATGGGCATGGGGCTACCTACTACCCACAGGATGGACATGGGGCTACCTACTACCCACAGGATGGACATGGGGCTACCTACTACCCACAGGATGGACATGGGGCTACCTACTACCCACAGGATGGACATGGGGCTACCTACTACCCACAGGATGGACATGGGGCTACCTACTACCCACAGGATGGGCATGGGGCTACCTACTACCCACAGGATGGACATGGGGCTTCCTACCACCCACAGGATGGGCATGGGGTTACCTACAACCCACAGGATGGACATGGGGCTACCTACTACCCACAGGAGGGACATGGGGTTTCCTACCACCCACAGGATGGACATGGGGCTACCTACAACCCACAGGATGGACATGGGGCTTCCTACCACCCCACAGGATGGACATGGGGTTACCTACTACCCACAGGATGGACATGGGGCTACCTACTACCCACAGGATGGACATGGGGCTACCTACTACCCACAGGATGGACATGGTGCTACCTACTACCCACAGGATGGACATGGGGCTACCTACTACCCACAGGATGGGCATGGGGTCCACTACTACCCACAGGATGGACATGGGGTTACCTACTACCCACAGGATGGACATGGGGCTACCTACTACCCACAGGATGGACATGGTGCTACCTACTACCCACAGGATGGACATGGGGCTACCTACCACCCACAGGATGGACATGGGGTCCACTACTACCCACAGGATGGACATGGGGTCCACTACTACCCACAGGATGGACATGGGGCTACCTACTACCCACAGGATGGACATGGGGTCCACTACTACCCACAGGATGGACATGGGGCTACCTACTACCCACAGGATGGACATGGGGTCCACTACTACCCACAGGATGGACATGGGGCTACCTACTACCCACAGGATGAACATGGGGTCCACTACTACCCACAGGTAGGACATGGGGCTACCTACTACCCACAGGATGGACATGGGGTCCACTACTACCCACAGGATGGACATGGGGTTACCTACTACCCACAGGATGGGCATGGGGCTACCTACTACCCACAGGATGGACATGGGGCTACCTACTACCCACAGGATGGACATGGGGCTACCTACTACCCACAGGATGGACATGGGGTTACCTACTACCCACAGGATGGGCATGGGGCTACCTACTACCCACAGGATGGACATGGGGTTACCTACTACCCACAGGATGGACATGGGGTTACCTACTACCCACAGGATGGGCATGGGGCTACCTACTACCCACAGGAATGGACATGGGGCTACCTACTACCCACAGGATGGACATGGGGCTACCTACTACCCACAGGATGGACATGGGGCTACCTACTACCCACAGGATGGACATGGGGCTACCTACTACCCACAGGATGGACATGGGGCTACCTACTACCCACAGGATGGACATGGGGTTACCTACTACCCACAGGATGGACATGGGGCTACCTACTACCCACAGGATGGACATGGGGCTACCTACTACCCACAGGATGGACATGGGGCTACCTACTACCCACAGGATGGACATGGGGCTACCTACTAC
Organism: Procambarus clarkii; assembly: GCF_040958095.1. Taxonomy (NCBI): domain Eukaryota; kingdom Metazoa; phylum Arthropoda; class Malacostraca; order Decapoda; family Cambaridae; genus Procambarus; species Procambarus clarkii. The sequence continues at coordinate 3,163,368 of NC_091185.1, forward strand.
CCACAGGATGGACATGGGGCTACCTACTACCCACAGGATGGACATGGGGCTACCTACTACCCACAGGATGGACATGGGGCTACCTACCACCCACAGGATGGACATGGGGCTACCTACTACCCACAGGATGGACATGGGGCTACCTACTACCCACAGGATGGACATGGGGCTACCTACTACCCACAGGATGGACATGGGTTTACCTACTACCCACAGGATGGACATGGGTTTACCTACTACCCACAGGATGGACATGGGTTTACCTACTACCCACAGGATGGACATGGGGCTACCTACTACCCACAGGATGGACATGAGTTTACCTACTACCCACAGGATGGACATGGGTTTACCTACTACCCACAGGATGGACATGGGTTTACCTACTACCCACAGGATGGACATGGGTTTACCTACTACCCACATGATAAGTATACGTTGCATAATAAAGGACATAAACTACATGTAACTAATTAGTCAGCTATTGCGGCTGCCTTAATAACCTCTTCAAAGGTTGATGAGCCCAAAAATCAATTAAGTTTATATCAAACACTTTACAACTGGGGACTATGAAATAATGGTATAGGAATTAAGTCAAGTGATGAGATGGTTATCTTGAGATGATTTCGGGGCTTAGCGTCCCCGCGGCCCGGTCCTCAACCAGGGCCTCCTTTTTGTTACACATCCCCAGGAAGCAGCAGCCCGTAGCAGCTGTCTATAACTCCCAGGTACCTATTTACTGCTAGGTGAACAGAGGCATCACAGTGAAAGAAACTTTGCCTATTTGTTTCCGCATCCACCGGGGATCGAACCGGCCATGTGAGGCTTGCTAGACGATGCGCAACGGTATCTTTTAAACCAACACGCGCATGCTTGTTTGAGAGAGAGAGAGAGAGAGAGAGAGAGAGAGAGAGAGAGAGAGAGAGAGAGAGAGAGAGAGAGAGAGAGAGAGAGAGAGAGAGAGAGAGAGAGAGAGAGAGAGAGAGAGAGAGAGAGAGAGAGAGAGAGAGAATTAGTAGATGCGAAGAGAAAAATAGGACGGGAGTATATACATATCAGATAACCGAACGGTTAGAAAGGCGGGGCCCAAGAGCTAACAGCTCGACTCAAGAGCCACAAATACACACACACACCATTCCAACATAACTTTCGAGGATGGAAAGGTCAAATGTTGCTGTTTGTTGTCGTATATGAGACTTCCGTTCCTTCTCAATCAACATTTAAAATATAAAAATGCTTCTAACTGTTTCGTAATCGTCCACTAGTGGACGATATATCTCGGTCTCTCTCTCTCTCTCTCTCTCTCTCTCTCTCTCTCTCTCTCTCTCTCTCTCTCTCTCTCTCTCTCTCTCTCTCTCTCTCTCTCTCTCTCTCTCTCTCTCTCTCTCTCTCTCTCTCTCTCTCTCTCTCTCTCTCTCTCTCTCTCTCTCTCTCTCTCTCTCTCTCTCTCTCTCTCTCTCTCTCTCTCTCTCTCTCTCTCTCTCTCTCTCTCTCTCTCTTTTTAAGATTATAAACTAATATAATCTTAAGAAGATTATATTAGTTTATAATCTTAAGAAGATTATATTAGTTTATAATCTTAAGAAGATTATATTAGTTTATAATCTTAAGAAGATTATATTATAAACTGTTGTCACACTTTAGTTACAAACTCATGGGATACAGTGTGCTAAGTGTACATGAACAATAAGTATATTTTGATTCAGTGAAACAATATCAGTTTATTTACATAAATATAATTTTGAATGACTATACATTTGTCTTAATGTTCTCTGTTGTCTAAGATCGTATGAGCTTTGAGTTATATTGATCATGCAACGGTGTAATACAATAACCACCAATGCAATTATTGTCATCTTCATACTTGAATAATCAGCACTTTCAACCTCACTATGAACAGAATAACTCACAATAACTCGCTGAGACAAATGATATTTTAAATGAAAGTGACGCCGTCTCGACCAGTGGTTAATCTCACTATCACGAACATGTCACTTAACGTATGTATGTATGATACTCAAAACCGCGTTTCGGGGTCAATAGGTAATGGAAGGACACAGGGCACAATCGGCTCTGCGATCGTCCAACACCGTTTTTAAACAGTTGTCACCCTGTACGGGTTACTCCTCGGCTCCAGTAACGTTTGGTGCGCTCCGGGTGTTGTATGGCTAGTCCGGACGTCCGTCGTAGCCCAGGGAGCCTCTTGTTGTCGTCGTGGTGTGTGTCTGTGTATCCAGGACTGATATATTAGTTTTTTCTGCATTACGGTCCTGATTAAGGCTCCTGCGTCCTCCCTGAAGCGCTGGCTGGGCAGGTTGTAGAGAAAGGGGTTCCAGGCGGAAGCAGCGATGAAGCCCCACCAGCACAAATAGCCCACTAGTTCCACACCGTCAAAATGGGCGTCCAGTATATGTAGGAGGCACGCACCGCCTGCCAGTGTGGTCGAGAGGAGGAACAAGCCCGTGGCGAGAGACATGATGACAACGACATACTTCATCATCTCGGTCGAGCTCTGGTCCAACTCGGTGTCCCCAAGATCCCGAAGCTCGGTCGTTCTCCTCGTTTCCTTCTTGATGTCGTTGTGGAGCGTCAACGACGACAGTATCGCCGTCAGCAGACACACGAGACCGAGGATCGCCGCTGTTACAGGGAGGAGTGTTTGCAGCCCTCGAGGCGCCACTCCGATGGGCAGCTTGTAGAAGGAATACCACAGCGCAAGGATACCGTCCTCGCCGTTAGTTAGGGCCACAGACACCAGGAGGCTTGACATCCACGTCACCACTACGTAGCCTAGCGCTCTCGCCCGGGTAAATATAACTCCGTGCTGGGTTGTGTCCGTGGTGGTTGCAAAGCGTTCCAAGCTCAAGGCAAATAAACTTAAAAGAGAAATGCAGGAACATGAACTCATCACTATGGCTGAGAATAACCGAAAGCCGCCATCGAGGACTATACTTCCTCCCGGCGTCTGCAGCAGCTCGGAGGAGACCCCGTCAGAGACCACACTCCGGCCGTCCATGAAGGAGATATGGGCGTCGAGACCCGGCATCACCACGAACAAACAGAGAAGTATATCTGCTGCGGCGAGGGACGTGCGGAGGATATCTGAGGCTTCATTTTGATGACTTCCTCTCACCATGACGGCCAGCACCACCCCGTTCCCCAACAGGCCGCTCACTGCAATGCAAATCACCACCACCATCAGAAACCCCTCTCCCGCGCGACACCTTAGTGGCAGGTAGCTCCAAGAACGCACCAAGCCAACGGCTTCGGGCTCAGCCGTCCACCACACATCGTATCCTGGGAAGCAAGATGGCCAGTTTCTATTACTCGTCACGTACGCCCCTTTACCCGCTAGAGACTCTTCAAGCAGTATTTGGACGTACTTGTAACAGGAGCCGTTATTCCCTCGGGTTGCATAAGGACTGATGAGCAGGATGGTGATGCCTTCTGTTGACCTCTCCACCACACGAAGAGTCCCGTTGCATACCGCCTGGTGGCACACATCATCCTTAGCCAGCAGCATCGTAGCACGGAGCTGCTCAAAATACTTGTCCTCGCTCGAAGGTCTTCGGCAGCTAGTAGCGTGCAGAAAGGCAATTTCCTCAGGGTAGCAAACTGTGATCTGATTCATTTCGACGCACTCTGAACCATAAAGCTGCTGGTAAAAAGGGACACAAACGTTGAAGAATCTCTGATTAGAGACTATTGCCAAGGACATGTTGCCGTAAGGGATGAGAGTGTCTGTGAAGTTGCTGTACCTCCCATATACAGCCGAGAAAATGTATTCACACAAGAAAAGAACCTTTGTAAAAGATATCTGCTTCATTCCAGGTATAATTTCTATTGTAATTGTATTATCTTCATAATTGTAATAGTAATCCGTATCATATATTTCTGCTGAGGATGTTGAGGTGTCTGTGGGGTCAAGAGAGCTACTGGAAGGTGTGACTTCCTCGGTGAAGATGGAAACGGTCGAAGTCTGGGAGCTCCAAGAAAGGTCTTGGAAACCCGTGGCATTGATCTGCTTTTTCAATCCATTCGAAATTGACTTTCGTTGTCGTATAAATATTCCTCTTCTCTCTGGCTGTTGAACATTCTGTCCTTCGGCACGTCTGAAATCAAAAGCTGTTATAGTCTCGTAGCTTTCTGGATGTCCAGGTTCCCAAGATGATGGCTCGTTTAAGGTCCTGCCATTTCCAGAGCTCCTAGTCTTAGCAGACCCCGAGTACTTCGAAACCCTAAAGTTCTCATGCAGTTCTGGAAGGGCAACGAAGCTACTGAAGAAGGAAGTCTTGGAGTCCGGTTCAGCAATGCTCGCATTGCTATAAGAGATGACAGTAGCACCAGGAGTATCAAAGGGGCTTCTGGTAAGGTCTCCAGGATGCCCCCACCACGTCACACCGTCTAAGGTCCTGACGACGAAGAACTCCAGCGTTATCACAGCCGTCAGGAGCACCAGGAGAATCTTCCGGCGGAGTCGAACTCTCACCATTCTCCTGAAAACCTTAAACCAAAAAAAAAACATTGATATATATTAAAATCAAAATTTACAATAAAATAATGATATGCAGAAGTTTATAATTCAGGTAATTGGTAGTTTAACTGTTAATTGTCTTTTACATTTGTATAATTTATTTCATTAGGGCATAACCGAATGATAGAGAGAGAGTGATGAGAAAGAGAGAGTAAATGAGAAAGAGAGAGTGAATGAGAAAGAGAGAGTGAATGAGAAAGAGAGAGAGTCTCTCCCATCCCAAGTCCCATTAGGAATTGGGATGGGACGGGGGAAAGGAATAGTGTCTAACCGCTTGGATGGTCGGGGATTGAACGCCGACCTGCATGACGCGAGACCGTCGCTCTACCGTCCACCCTATGTGATTGGGCTGAGAGAGAGAGAGAGAGAGAGAGAGAGAGAGAGAGAGAGAGAGAGAGAGAGAGAGAGAGAGAGAGAGAGAGAGAGAGAGAGAGAAAGAGAGAGAGAGAGAGAGAGAGAGAGAGAGAGAGAGAGAGAGAGAGAGAGAGAGAGAGAGAGAGAGAGAGAGAGAGAGAGAGAGAGAGAGAGAGAGAGAGAGAGAGAGAGAGAGAGAGAGAGAGAGAGAGAGAGAGAGAGAGAGAGAGATTTATCAACTAGTGTTGAACTATAAATTTATCTCATACTGGGAACAGAACGTGATCCTCTGTGCAGAACAGCTGGTTTACGAAGAACACTGCCACTGAACAATTGCTGCTTGATGTAAAACAGCTGCTTGACGAAGAACAGCTACGTGAAGAGCACCTGGCAGATGAAGAACTTCCGGTTGATTAAGAACATCTGACTGAAGAAAAACAGCGAATCGATGAAGAACAACTGAATATGTAGAACAACTGAATATGTAGAACAAATCATCAGTGTAAAGTTGTTAGTTGATACAAATTTTGTTTGTGGCGAACAGTTGCTCAACACAAAAGAACAAGTGAACGAATAACAAATAGTGAACCTCAGCCTGTGTCAGGAGACTTAGAGCAGGGGACAAACACTGCTTGTTCTACAGCAGGGGCCAAACACTGCTTGTTCTACAGCAGGGGCCAAACACTGCTTGTTCTACAGCAGGGGACAAACACTGCTTGTTCTACAGCAGGGGCCAAACACTGCTTGTTCTACAGCAGGGGACAAACACTGCTTGTTCTACAGCAGGGGCCAAACAGTGCTTGTTCTACAGCAGGAGGCAAACACTGCTTGTTCTACAGCAGGGGCCAAACCCTGCTTGTTCTACAGCAGGGGACAAACACTGCTTGTACTACAGCAGGGGACAAACACTGCTTGTTCTACAGCAGGGGCCAAACACTGCTTGTTCTACAGCAGGGGCCAAACACTGCTTGTTCTACAGCAGGGGACAAACACTGCTTGTTCTACAGCAGGGGACAAACACTGCTTGTACTACAGCAGGGGACAAACACTGCTTGTTCTACAGCAGGGGCCAAACACTGCTTGTTCTACAGCAGGGGCCAAACACTGCTTGTTCTACAGCAGGGGACAAACACTGCTTGTTCTACAGCAGGGGCCAAACACTGCTTGTTCTACAGCAGGGGCCAAACACTGCTTGTTCTACAGCAGGGGCCAAACACTGCTTGTTCTACAGCAGGGGCCAAACACTGCTTGTTCTACAGCAGGGGCCAAACCCTGCTTGTTCTACAGCAGGGGACAAACACTGCTTGTTCTACAGCAGGGGCCAAACCCTGCTTGTTCTACAGCAGGGGACAAACACTGCTTGTTCTACAGCAGGGGACAAACACTGCTTGTTCTACAGCAGGGGACAAACACTGCTTGTTCTACAGCAGGGGACAAACACTGCTTGTTCTACAGCAGGAGGCAAACACCACTTGTGATAGCGCCTTGAGACCAACTACACGAAAACAGTAGACGTCAGGAAGTGTCTTAGGGAGCTATCCCCAGGACACACACACACACACACACACACACACACACACACACACACACACACACACACACACACACACACACACACACACACACACACACACACACACACTGCTTGTTCTACAGCAGGGGACAAACACTGCTTGTTCTACAGCAGGGGACAAACACTGCTTGTTCTACAGCAGGGGCCAAACACTGCTTGTTCTACAGCAGGGGACACACACACAGAACTAAGAGGCATGAGTTATGAGGAAAGGCTGCGGGAAATGCACCTCACGACACTGGAAGACAGAAGAGTAAGGGGGGACATGATCACAACCTACAAAATCCTCAGGGGAATCGACCGGGTAAACAAGGATGAACTTTTCAACACTGGTGGGACGCGAACAAGGGGACACAGGTGGAAGCTGAGTACCCAAATGAGCCACAGAGACGTTAGAAAGAACTTTTTCAGTGTCAGAGTAGTTAGCAAATGGAATGCATTAGGAAGTGATGTGGTGGAGGCTGACTCCATTCACAGTTTCAAATGTAGATATGATAGAGCCCAATAGGCTCAGGAATCTGTACACCAGTTGATTGACGGTTGAGAGGCGGGACCAAAGAGCCAGAGCTCAACCCCCGCAAGCACAATTAGGTGAGTACAATTAGGTGAGTACACACACACACACTAGGGGCCTGGTAGCTTGGTGGATAGCGCGCAGTACTCGTAATTCTGTGGCGCGGGTTCGATTCCCGCACGAGGCAGAAACAAATGGGCAAAGTTTCTTTCACCCTGAATGTCCCCTCTTACCTAGCAGTAAATAGGTACCTGGGAGTTAGTCGGCTGTCACGGGCTGCTTCCTGGTGTGTGTGTGTAAGTGTGAAAAAAGTAGTTAGGAAACAGTTGATTGACAGATGAGAGGCGGGCCGAAAGAGCAAAGCTCAACCCCCGCAAAACACAACTAGGTGAACACACACACACACACGCACGCACATTCTCTCTCTCTCTCTCTCTCTCTCTCTCTCTCTCTCTCTCTCTCTCTCTCTCTCTCTCTCTCTCTCTCTCTCTCTCTCTCTCTCTCTCTCTCTCTCTCTCTCTGTCTCAACACACCAAATAAGCTCACCCCCCCCCCATACCCTCCAAGTCTCCTATCACTCTGTGTTTCCTGTACATGATACTCCGTACACTGTCACAACTTCTGAAGCAAGATTATAATTAGAACACAAACCGTTCGTATCCTACGTTGGGCTTCCTAAGACCAGATGATGTAGCCTGTTCTTTGTGTGAGGTCATATGGAGTACGAATGGAGTCTTATACGGCCCTATTTACTCAGCGTTTCTTCATACTCATACATACTCACATTTCTGGTTTACTTCTCATACTCACCATGTGTACCCATCTCCTTCTGCACTCATATTCACCTCGATTCACTTTCTTCCCAATTCTACATATTTCCATATATTCAGAATGGTGTACCCGGTGGTGCTCGGATCTGCATTTATCTCTCTCTCTCTCTCTCTCTCTCTCTCTCTCTCTCTCTCTCTCTCTCTCTCTCTCTCTCTCTCTCTCTCTCTCTCTCTCTCTCTCTCTCTCTCTCTCTCTCTCTCTCTCTTTTTCTCTCTCTCTCTCTCTCTCTCTCTCTCTCTCTCTCTCTCTCTCTCTCTCTCTCTCTCTCTCTCTCTCTCTCTCTCTCTCTCTCTCTCTCTCTCTCTCTCACCCTCCCCTCCCCTCGGCCTGGTCACTCAGCTGACACGCCTGTTCCACTATGATTAATTACAACCTTTAACAATCGTATCACGCTATTAACCCCCTGATACACCGGCGCTATTGATCTCTGGTAGGGGGGGGGAGAGGGGGGGAGATGACGACAGGGTGCGGAAGGGGAGTTAAGGGAAGGGGGAATTAAGAGAAGAGGGGAGGGGAGAAGAGAAAGATGAAGAGAATTAAAATAAATAAATGAACAGAGGAAAGAAAAAGGAATCAGAGAGGAAGAATGTTTTGTGTTATGACAAGGAAGGGATTGAGAGAGAGAGAGAGAGAGAGAGAGAGAGAGAGAGAGAGAGAGAGAGAGAGAGAGAGAGAGAGAGAGAGAGAGAGAGAGAGAGAGAGAGAGAGAGAGAACAGAGAGAGAGACAGAGAGAGAACAGAGAGACAGAGAGAGACAGAGAGAACAGAGAGAGAGAGAGAGAGAGAGAGAGAGAGAGAGAGAGAGAGAGAGAGAGAGAGAGAGAGAGAGAGAGAGAGAGAGAGAGAGAGAGAGAGAGAGAGAGAGTCGTGATTATCAGAGATCTTAAAAAATAAAAAACAATAAATAAATATTGAAGATAAAACTAATTATTTGTCTGAGATTTATGTCTTAGACACTCATCAGTACAATATAAAATGTATACACTCAGATTCATATTGTCTTTGTTAGGCTCAATATATGTTATATAGGTCAGTTTTGGTCACTGTACTATGCACTGGACATCAATTCACTGAAACGTGGTGATGCTGCAAGTGAATTATCTTGATCAGAATATTCAAATATATTCACTCCTATATTTCAGATACTTTACACCTTATCTTATCCTATATTATGCCTATATGCATACTTCCTTCACAATACCTCACTCACCGCTGCCTCATACTATCTTTGATGCCTCACACCCACACTCACCGTGGGTCTATCCTCTCGTCCTACCCAAATATTAACTACTCTCCTCACTCCATTGTACAATTTTTTCATCATTTCCAAATCATGTCACTTGAGTCCCCCCTTAATGTTGCGGAATATTTCATGTTTTATCTACTCTCCTAAACACCACACATGCAGATCAGAAAATCCTCTTTGTTCCCCCTTTGAACTGTTCATGTTTATTTCACACAATGGCCACACAATGGCCACACCATGGCCACACAATGGCCACACCATGGCCACACCATGGCCACACCATGGCATCACCATGGCCACACCATGGCCACACCATGGCATCACCATGGCCACACCATAGCCACACCATAGCCACACCATGGCATCACCATGGCCACACCATGGCCACACCATGGCATCACCATGGCATCACCATGGCATCACCATGGCCACACCATAGCCACACCATGACCACACAATGGCCACACCATGGCCACACCATGGCATCACCATGGCCACACCATGGCCACACCATGGCCACACCATGACCACACAAGGGCCACAGCATGGCCACACCAACGTCATAACTTCATACTTCAAGTCTGCCTGGTAGCATCCAATACCTTTTAGGTTTTTTCCTTAAAATATGGTGTAAATCATTTTTAGGCAATGAAGTAACTCGAACCTCCGATTCGGTGTTTCCCAGACACCTGCCCTAACCGTATGGGCACGATGTAATTACACCAGGATGTATACCACAAAATATAAGAGGAGAAGTCAGCTTTTGCGAGAGCGTGGAAAGGTTATCGATAACTCTAAAGTCCATTTAAGAATTTATGTAAATGATTTTTTTGGGTGTATATGTCAAATATATGAACATTAAAATGGGTTCATTAATAGGCAACAAGACATTCTGTGTTCGTACGGTTTTGGTGCTTCTGCGCCTGGTATTGACGCATTGTTTAACCACAGACACGATGTTTTAACCATCACGCCACCTGCCCTCCTGGGCCCAGATTCACGAAGCAGTTACGCAAATACTTACGAACGTGTACATCTTTCCTCAATCTTTGACGGCTTTGGTTACCTTTATTAAACGGTTTACATGAATGAAGACTTCCCAATCAACTGTTGTTATTGTTATAAACAGCCTTCTGGTGCTTCGGAGCTCATTCATTGTTTAAGAATTGTAAACAAAGCCGTCAAAGATTGAACAAAAAAGATGTACAGGTTCGTAAGTGCTTGCGTAACTGCTTCGTGAATCTGGCCCTAGGAGGCAAGCTAGGTGACGTTTGGCAGAAACGAGACAGTGTATAGGTAGTCATCTCAGACGTTCTGCTGGGCTAACGTCTTTAGCTCCTGATGATTTACTAAGACGGTTCATTAAGAGTTCCGGTGTGATAGGTATTGTATCTTGTATCACTGTACTTTTATAATTTGGTGTAGTTGTTTGCGTTCATTGAGTTTTATGGTATTTTGTGACATAAATTACCTTTACAAAGACAGTTGTATTTGCAGGTGTTAAAGTAACTTTTATTCTTTTTATTAGATTTAACTTTTAATTTTTACTTTGGCGTTGACATTCTCCTGTTCCCAATATTCACACTGAAGATTTTATGATATATATATATATATATATATATATATATATATATATATATATATATATATATATATATATATATATATATATATATATATATATATATATATATATATATATATATATATATATATATATATATATATATATATATATATATATATATAACGGAAAAGAAAGATGGATGGACGTTTCGGCCGATGAAAGCCGTTGTCAGCACCCGACTGACTCTATTATTATTATGAAAAAAATGAAAATATGTAGCGATGCAAAGAACAAAGAACTGAAAATCTGTACAAAGTCTGTGAATAGCAAGAGTTTGCTGTAAACAGAACAAAGGTCAACGGTCTGTTGTTGATAACGGCATTCATCGGCCGAAACGTCCATCTTTCTTTTCCGTTTTTCTGTGTTTTTTTCCGCGTATATATATATATATATATATATATATATATATATATATATATATATATATATATATATATATATATATATATATGTCGTACCTAGTAGCCAGAACGCACTTCTCAGCCTACTATGCAAGGCCCGATTTGCCTAATAAGCCAAGTTTTCATGAATTAATTGTTTTTCGACTACCTAACCTACCTAACCTAACCTAACCTTTCTTTTTCGGCTACCTAACCTAACCTAACCTATAAAGATAGGTTAGGTTAGGTTAGGTAGGGTTGGTTAGGTTTGGTCATATATCTACGTTAATTTTAACTCCAATAAAATAAAATGAACCTCATACATAATGAAATGGGTATCTTTATCATTTCATAAGAAAAAAATTAGAGAAAATATATTAATTCATGAAAACTTGGCTTATTAGGCAAATCGGGCCTTGCATAGTTGGCTGAGAAGTACGTTCTGGCTACTAGGTACGACATATATATATATATATATATATATATATATATATATATATATATATATATATATATATATATATATATATATATATATATATATATATATATATATATATATATATTTTATTAAATATGACCGAAAAAGTAAGATTAATAATTCTAACACGAATTTTCTCAATCTTTCGTACATTATGCTTCACTGTTGGAGGTAAATCAAAAATCACTTCTCCAAAATTCATTTTTATTTCTAGTCTGACGCGACACGGGCGCGTTTCGTAAAACTTATTACATTTTCAAAGACTTCACGAATACACAACTGATTAGAACTTGCATTTCCCTGATTTTATATCTACTTTTGAGTGAGGTGGGAAGGGTGATGTGGCATTACATTTGAGTGAGGTGGGAAGGATGATGTGGCATTAGAGGATATTAATAGGGTATTAAAAGTATCAACACAAGACAGAACACGAAACAATGGATATTGAATAGAAGTGTTTGTAGAAAGCCTATTGGTCCATATTTCTTGATGCTTCTATATTGGAGCGGAGTCTTGAGGTGGGTAGAATATAGTTGTGCAATAATTGGCTGTTGATTGCTGGTGTTGACTTCTTGATGTGTAGTGCCTCGCAAACGTCAAGCCGCCTGCTATCGCTGTATCTATCGATGATTTCTGTGTTGTTTACTAGGATTTCTCTGGCGATGGTTTGGTTATGGGAAGAGATTATATGTTCCTTAATGGAGCCCTGTTGTTTATGCATCGTTAAACGCCTAGAAAGAGATGTTGTTGTCTTGCCTATATTGTCTTGTGTTCTGTCTTGTGTTGATACTTTTAATACCCTATTAATATCCTCTAATGCCACATCATCCTTCCCACCTCACTCAAATGTAATGCCACATCACCCTTCCCACCTCACTCAAAAGTAGATATAAAATCAGGGAAATGCAAGTTCTAATCAGTTGTGTATTCGTGAAGTCTTTGAAAATGTAATAAGTTTTACGAAACGCGCCCGTGTCGCGTCAGACTAGAAATAAAAATGAATTTTGGAGAAGTGATTTTTGATTTACCTCCAACAGTGAAGCATAATGTACGAAAGATTGAGAAAATTCGTGTTAGAATTATTAATCTTACTTTTTCGGTCATATTTAATAAAATATGTCTACAGGAAAGACTGCTACCAAAATATACTAATATATATATATATATATGTATATAATATAATTAGTTATATATATATAATTATATATATATATATATATAATGTTCTAATGATATCAAGAACTGAGTGCCAGAGGATGCAACTTAGAAGCGTCCGGCTAAAAGAGAGAGATACATAGTGAGAACAGGAGAGGGGAGAGGAAACAAGGGGGAGGGGGGGGGTAAAGCCGGATACCGCAACCGGCTCTGTAATACTTTTTTTCCGCCGAAGAGATGGTATGTGGGGGGCTTATCCGGAGTCTTTAATAGAGGAGTCTGTGGATGCTGGTCATCTCCTGAGTGATGAGCATCCCTCAGGTTCTTGAGAAGTGATCTCTCTCTCTCTCTCTCTCTCTCTCTCTCTCTCTCTCTCTCTCTCTCTCTCTCTCTCTCTCTCTCTCTCTCTCTCTCTCTCTCTCTCTCTTTCTCTCTCTCTCTCTCTCTCTCTCTCTCTCTCTCTCTCTCTCTCTCTCTCTCTCTCTCTCTCTCTCTCTCTCTCTCTCTCTCTTAATGCAAAGCAGAGTCAGATAAAAACTCGCTGGGCTTTTCTTTCTAATTATGAAGAAACTCAAGTCCTTTCAAAAAGTTTCTCATTTCGAAAACTTTGTCTTTTTATCCTTTGAGAAGGAAAATTAGAATTTTTTCCTATCAAGGAGTTGCGAGAGTGCTGGTGACGTTTGTGGGGAGGAAGTGGGTGGGTGGGGCCAGGGACGCCCCTGGGAGAGACATGGGATGGGGGAAGGGACGGCCCCTGGGAAAGGAGAAGAGTTGTTTGGTCCTCACAAGGTGCCCTGTATATTCCCCTCCCCTGGGCCCTTCTCACTCTCCTGGGGGTTTTCTCCCATTCATCTTAGCTTCTTTCACACACATGGCCATCGCCAATTCTTCTTGAGGTTATCTTGAGATGATTTCGGGGCTTTTAGTGTCCCTGCGGCCCGGTCCTCGACCAGGCCTCCACCCCCAGGAAGCAGCCCGTGACAGCTGACTAACACCCAGGTACCTATTTACTGCTAGGTAACAGGGGCTTTCAGGGTGAAAGAAACTTTGCCCATTTGTTTCTGCCTCGTGCGGGAATCGAACCCGCGCCACAGAATTACGAGTCCTGCGCGCTATCCACCAGGCTACGAGGCCCCTATTTCCTGTCATTCTCCTGGGGCTCCTCTGAGCCTCCTGGTTTAGTGGTTTAGTGTCATTTTCCTAGATTTCTCTCTTAGGCTCCTGGACCCGGATTCACGAAGCAGTTACGCGAGAACTTACGAACGTGTACATCTTTCCTCAATCTTTGACGGCTTTGGTTACATTTATTAATAAGTTTACAAGCATGAAAACGTCCCAATTAATTGTTGTTAGTGTTATAAACAGCCTCCTGGTGCTTTGGAGCCCATTAACTGTTTAATAATTGTAAACAAAGCCGCCAAAGATTGAGAACAGATGTACAGGTTCCTAAGTGCTTGCTTGCGTAACTGCTTCGTGAATCTGGTCCCTGGGTTCCTTTCATTGTTCCTAGGTGCTCTTCATTCCTCTTAGGTTCCTATAACTCCTCCTGGGCTTCTCTGAGCCTCTGAATGGCTCTTATTCTCTCCCTGTGTCCTCAGCCGTATTTGTCTTATCACAATTGTGTACCTTCCTCAGCCATTAATCCCCCCCCCCCAACCCTTTGTCTCAGGCACGACCCCCCCCCCACCCCCCACACCAGCTTTTGGGCTCGATCTTATATTCTGATTGCTTTAATTGTCTCTTCGGAGGCTGGCAGTGACAGGAATACACAGATACGAGAATTCTTCTCGTGTGTGTGTGTGTGCAACAGGGAGCCGGTCGGCTTAGCGGATAGCACGCTGGACTTATGATCCTGTGGTCCTGAGTTCGATCCCGGGCGCCAGAGAGAAACAATGGGCAGAGTTTCTTTCACCCTATGCCCCTGTTACCTAGCAGTAAAATAGGTACCTGGGTGTTAGTCAGCTGTCACGGGCTGCTTCCTGGGGGTGGAGGCCTGGTCGAGGACCGGGCCGCGGGGACACTAAAAAACCCCGAAATCATCTCAAGATAACCTCAAGATAACTTCTCCTATAACTTATGACTGCATTGGTCTGATGCCCTGAAGAACACGCAACTGAAAAACTTGCCTTCTGTGTTCTGTTTGGGTGAGAAGTGATGGTGACCTAACATGCTTTCAGTCAGAATCGTGAGATTATTAAGCCATTAAATGGGATCGAACATGCGAGCCCGGGGCGCTCAAGACGCATTACCTGCCTCATTATCTAATTAGAGATAAATGGTGTCATTGCGATTTAACTGTAAAAGTACCCAGTTCTTCCTCTTCCTTTGCCACGACGTTCAAAGTACGAATTTAAGTCCCCGCTCTCCCCTCTACTGATGCATAGAAAATGGAGACCACAACGTACAAAAGGGGAGAGGCATTTGTTGAGAGTATCGGTTATTTTCGTTATCTCTGGCTATCTTGGCTCTGAAATCTCCATCACTATGTAGTCTTCATGTAGTGAAACGGAGGATAGAATATGTTCAATAACTCTACGGTCTATGCTTTACCCAGAGTATATATATATATATATATATATATATATATATATATATATATATATATATATATATATATATATATATATATATGTCGTACCTAGTAGCCAGAACGCCCTTCTCAGCCTACTATGTAAGGCCCGATTTGCCTAATAAGCCAAGTTTTCATGAATTCATGAATTAATTGTTTTTCGATTACCTAACCTACCTAACCTAACCTAACCTAACTTTTTCGGCTTCCTAACCTAACCTAACCTATGAAGATAGGTTAGGTTAGGTTAGGTAGGGTTGGTTAGGTTTGGTCATATATCTGCGTTAATTTTAACTCCAATAAAAAAAAATTGACTTATACATAATGAAATGGGTAGCTTTATCATTTCATAAGAAAAAAATTAGAGAAAATATATTAATTCAGGAAAACTTGGCTTATTAGGCAAATCAGGCCTTGAATAGTAGGCTGAAAAGTGCGTTCTGGCTACTAGGTACGACATATATATATATATATATATATATATATATATATATATATATATATATATATATATATATATATATATATATAACCCCTTTACATAACCTTTTTGCCACTCTATAGTTATGTTCCCCCATGTTGGCTATATTAATGTGGACAATAACAACATAACTGAACATAGAAACAACATAAGCCTTCAGTTTGTGCTTTCCAGAAATAGCATGTGTGTGTGTATGAGCTCATATAGTAAGAATCAAGACAGTATTACGTAGTACAATAAGTAGCTAAGTCTCCCTTCTGGAGACATTATATGTCCCCCCCCCTTCTAGTGTGGTTATCGGAACATAGATGGCGTTGTCTGCGGCCATCCATCACGGCCCCGGTGACAGTTTTGCATCCTGAAGACTGATAGGGAGGGTGAGCCAGGAGGCGAGATATAGAGGGAGATAAATTTATATTAGAGAGAGAGAGACAGAGAGAGAGAGACAGAGAGAGAGAGAGAGAGAGAGAGAGAGAGAGAGAGAGAGAGAGAGAGAGAGAGAGAGAGAGAGAGAGAGAGAGAGAGAGAGAGAGAGAGAGAGGAGGAAGAGTGTGACAGACAAGGAATGACACAGAATAGAGAGAGAGAGAGAGAGAGAGAGAGAGAGAGAGAGAGAGAGAGAGGAGACGAGAGAGAAGAGGGATGGGCGCTTTGTCGGGCCAGCCTTCCCATTGTTCCGGGTTGTGATATCGCCATAATCCCTCCGAGGCATGAATGGTACCCAACCCGGGATTACTGAGGGCAGCCGTGACGCTCTCTCTGATCACTGGAGCAATATTTGGGGTGAAAAGAAAATAATTTTGGCACTTTGGTGAAAAATTCAAATTATTTTGCAGCCAGACGACAATTTATTTTCGTTTTTTTGAAGCCTTGGAGAATCGTAATCCACCTGTGGAGCATATTAATCCACCTGGGGAGCATATTATTCCACCTGGGGAGCATATTAATCCACCTGTGGAGCATATTATTCCACCTGGGGAGCATATTAATCCACCTGGGGAGCATATTAATCCACCTGGGGAGCATATTAATCCACCTGTGGAGCATAATAATCCGCCTGGGAAGCATAATAATCCACCTGGGGAGCATAATAATCCACCTGGGGAGCATATTAATCCACCTGGGAGCATATTAATTAACCTGTGGAGCATATTAATCCACCTGGGGAGCATATTAATCCACCTGGGGAGCATAATAATCCACCTGGGGAGCATAATAATCCCCCTGGGAAGCATAATAATCCACCTGGGGAGCATAATAATCCACCTGGGGAGCATAATAATCCACCTGGGGAGCATAATAATCCACCTGGGGAGCATAATAATTCACCTGGGGAGCATAATAATCCACCTGGGGAGCATAATAATCCACCTGGGAAGCATAATAATCCACCTGTGGAGCATAATAATCCACCTGGGGAGCATAATAATCCACCTGGGGAGCATAATAATCCACCTGGGGAGCATAATAATTCACCTGGGGAGCATAATAATCCACCTGGGGAGCATAATAATCCACCTTGGATTATGATAACCCTCCATGGATCATACTAGCCTGCCTGGGAGCAGGATAACCCAGCTGGGAGCATGATATCTTTCCTGGAATCACGATAACCTACCTGGAAGCATATTAGTTCTCCTGCAAGCAGATACGAACCGTCATGATCTTTTGTGGTCAAGATCTGACCATAGTGTGGTCAAGATCTGACCACAGTGTGGTCAAGGGCTGACCATAATGTGGTCAAGGGCTGACCATAATGTGGTCAAGATCTGACCACAGTGTGGTCAAGGGCTGACCATAGTGTGGTCAAAATCTGACCATAGTGTGGTCAAGATCTGACCATAGTGTGGTCAAGGGCTGACCATAGTGTGGTCAAGATCTGACCATAGTGTGGTCAAGATCTGACCATAGTGTGGTCAAGATCTGACCATAATGTGGTCAAGATCTGACCATAATGTGGTCAAGATCTGACCATAATGTGGTCAAGATCTGACCATAATGTGGTCAAGATCTGACCATAATGTGGTCAAGATCTGACCATAGTGTGGTCAAGATCTGACCATAATGTGGTCAAGATCTGACCACAGTGTGGTCAAGGGCTGACCATAGTGTGGTCAAGATCAGACCATAGTGTGGTCAAGATCTGACCATAGTGTGGTCAAGGGCTGACCATAGTGTGGTCAAGATCTGACCATAGTGTGGTCAAGATCTGACCATAGTGTGGTCAAGGGCTGACCATAGTGTGGTCAAGATCTGACCATAGTGTGGTCAAGGGCTGACCATAGTGTGGTCAAGGGCTGACCATAGTGTGGTCAAGATCTGACCATAGTGTGGTCAAGGGCTGACCATAGTGTGGTCAAGATCTGACCATAGTGTGGTCAAGGGCTGACCATAGTGTGGACAAGATCTGACCATAGTGTGGTCAAGATCTGACCATAATGTGGTCAAGATCTGACCATAATGTGGTCAAGATCTGACCATAATGTGGTCAAGATCTGACCATAATGTGGTCAAGATCTGACCATAATGTGGTCAAGATCTGACCATAGTGTGGTCAAGATCTGACCATAATGTGGTCAAGATCTGACCACAGTGTGGTCAAGGGCTGACCATAGTGTGGTCAAGATCAGACCATAGTGTGGTCAAGATCTGACCATAGTGTGGTCAAGGGCTGACCATAGTGTGGTCAAGATCTGACCATAGTGTGGTCAAGATCTGACCATAGTGTGGTCAAGGGCTGACCATAGTGTGGTCAAGATCTGACCATAGTGTGGTCAAGGGCTGACCATAGTGTGGTCAAGGGCTGACCATAGTGTGGTCAAGATCTGACCATAGTGTGGTCAAGGGCTGACCATAGTGTGGTCAAGATCTGACCATAGTGTGGTCAAGGGCTGACCATAGTGTGGACAAGATCTGACCATAGTGTGGTCAAGATCTGACCACAGTGTGGTCAAGGGCTGACCATAGTGTGGTCAAGATCTGACCATAGTGTGGTCAAGATCTGACCACAGTGTGGACAAGACCTGACCATAGTGTGGTCAAGATCTGACCACAGTGTGGACAAGATCTGACCATAGTGTGGTCAAGATCTGACCATAGCGTAGAGAAGGGCTGACCTATTAACTGTCAAGGTCAAAATATTAAAAAGTTGATGCACTGGTGAGAAGCAAAGGATAAATAGATGTAAAATGAATAAAGATGGGATAAAAAAGTGTGACGATAAAGAGAGGGAAAATGAAGAATGAAAGATAAATGGTTAAGTGTGGATAGAATTCAGAATATAGAGTGAATAGCTAGATTGAATAGGGTGAAAGGCAGGGGAAAGGAGTGATAGGATGATGATGGCGGGAAGAGATAGTAAAGTAAAAACTACAGGATGATATATGAACGAGGATGAGTGTGTGTCTAGAGAAAGAGAAGATCGTCGTTTCGTGGATCCCTCTCCTCCCCGGCGGCCCGGTCTCTGACCAGGCCCCTCCTACACTGAACCTATTTTCAGGTGCTCTGTCACCCTCAAGAGGACACCTACACAATAGGGGGGCCCGCAGGCTGGAGTGGACACACACAAGGGGACGGAACAGGAGACATTACCATCACAACGAGCTCTGGGTTCCTCTTCCGTAAGTCCTTAGTGATGCTTGTCAAGTGTGATCCAGGCCCCTTCCCAGCTGCCCCCAGCTGTTCCCAGCTGTTCCCCAGCTGTTCCCAGCTGTCCCCCAGCTGTCCCCAGCTGTCCCCCAGCTGTTCCCAGCTGTCCCCCAGCTGTTTCCAGCTGTTTCCAGCTGTCCCTGGCTGTTTCCAGCTGCCCCCAGCTGTTTCCAGCTACCCCCAGCTGTTTCCAGCTACCCCCAGCTGTTTCCAGCTGCCCCCAGCTGTTCCCAGCTGTTTCCAGCTGCCCCCAGCTGTTTCCAGCTGCCCCCAGCTGTTTCCAGCTACCCCCAGCTGTTTCCAGCTACCCCCAGCTGTTTCCAGCTGCCCCCAGCTGTTTCCAGCTGCCCCCAGCTGTTTCCAGCTGCCCCCAGCTGTTTCCAGCTGTTTCCAGCTGCCCCCAGCTGTTTCCAGCTGCCCCCAGCTGTTTCCAGCTGCCCCCAGCTGTTTCCAGCTGCCCCCAGCTGTTCCCAGCTGCCCCCAGCTGTTTCCAGCTGCCCCCAGCTGTTTCCAGCTGCCCCCAGCTGTTTCCAGCTGCCCCCAGCTGTTTCCAGCTGCCCCCAGCTGTTCCCAGCTGCCCCCAGCTGTTCCCAGCTGCCCCCAGCTGTTTCCAGCTACCCCCAGCTGTTCCCAGCTGCCCCCAGCTGTTCCCAGCTGCCCTGGATACCAAACTGGAGAAGGACTAAGGCAAGTATGACATTCACTCGCATATAATATATATTATTATATATTATCCACAAGGATAATAAAAGAGGAGCAGAAATTATCCTTCAATACACTTACACATTCTTGGTTGACGAAGTATAATGAGGAGAATATTATATATATATATTATAGAATTATACATATTATAGAATTATACATATTATTAGAATATATAAACTTACATAAAGAGACAGATCTTAGCCAGTATTTACCTTTTAATTATTTAGATTAAAACAAAATAGCGACTAAGTAAATGTTTTCATTCATAAACAGTGGGTTTGGCGGCTGGATTAACGAGCCTTTGGACGTTGTTTATGAGGACGAGCTGAGCATGTGATCTTAGAAAATATTCAAACGCAAACAAACGCTTCCGTTAACATCCGAATGGGCGTTAAAGGTGTGGTAATGGCGAGGATAACACTGTATTGATTGTTAGGGTGGAGTGAGTGATTGCGATGGGGGGGGGGGAGGGCGTAAGGGCGGTAATTGCCTTGTTAACTACGAGGGAAACAAGGCCGCCTACCGAGCTCATCCACGCCCACACCCTCATTCACACGTGCCTGGATGTGTACATGTACACTACACACACACACACACACACACACACACACACACACACATGGTCCCGCCTCTCAGTTGAGAGGCGGGACCAAAGAGCCAGAGCTCAACCCCCGCAAGCACAACTAGGTGAGTACAACTAGGTGAGTACACACACACACACACACACACACACACACACACACACACACACACACACACACACACACACTAGAAAGTGATGTGGTGGAGGCTGACTCCATACACAGTTTCAAAAGTAGATACGATAGAGCTCGAGGAGCTCAGGAACCTGTACACCAGTAGATTAATGGGTATAAACATTCCTGTATCTTACCCTTCCAGCTTCGTAAACAATCTACCTAAACCATTCTGATGAGTTTGCTTCTATATACACCCTTCCAACACCACTCTCTCCAGAGTAAACTCATCAGCAGATATCTAGTTTACATCCACCAACCTTTTATACCAAAACACCTTTTCCCCCATCTTGAGGTTATCTTGAGGTGATTTCGGGGCTTTAGTGTCCCCGCGGCCCGGTCCTCGACAAGGCCTCCACCCCCAGGAAGCAGCTCTTGACAGCTGACTAACATTTATTTTATAACCCATTATGGGTTTACCTAGAGTCATGTGAGTATCCCCTCCACTCTAAGCCTCCTATTACACCATTGGCTCCACTCACCCATTTTCACCCATTAGTCCCACCTAGTATGTCCATTCAACCAAAGTAGTAAATATCATTTAGATTTCTAATGGATCATATATATATATTATTTTTGTATTCACCCTGTGTATAGAGGGAGATTAGCGTGTGAAAGATGGAACTAGGAAGTATTGAGAGATTTATGTCGGGAAGACATAAACCTAGCCTAGGTAGACAGGGTGAACTACCTTACCTTAAAGTGGGAAGGAACCTATTCTTTCCTGTCCAACACCACGACAGCGTAAAGTAGACAGACAGCAGATAGTTTAAGCAACAATTTAAGACAGCGACGCGCAAGTAAGATATCTCTGGAACAGTGCAAGGAACAGAGACACCATGGAACAGTGCAAGGAACACAGAGACTCTGGAACAGTGCAAGGAACATAGACACCATGGAACAGTGCAAGGAACACAGACACCATGGAACAGTACAAGGAACACAGACACCATGGAACAGTACAAGGAACACAGACACCATGGAACAGTGCAAGGAACACAGACACCATGGAACAGTGCAAGGAACACAGACACCATGGAACAGTACAAGGAACACAGACACCATGGAACACTACAAGGAACACAGACATCATGGAACAGTACAAAGAACACAGACACCATGGAACAGTGCAAGGAACACAGACACCATGGAACAGTACAAGGAACACAGACATCATGGAACAGTACAAAGAACACAGACACCATGGAACAGTGCAAGGAACACAGACACCATGGAACAGTACAAGGAACACAGACACCATGGAACAGTGCAAGGAACACAGAGACTCTGGAACAGTGCAAGGAACATAGACACCATGGAACAGTGCAAGGAACACAGACACCATGGAACAGTGCAAGGAACACAGACACCATGGAACAGTACAAGGAACACAGACACCATGGAACAGTGCAAGGAACACAGACACCATGGAACAGTACAAGGAACACAGACATCATGGAACAGTACAAGGAACACAGACACCATGGAACAGTGCAAGGAACACAGACACCATGGAACAGTACAAGGAACACAGACATCATGGAACAGTACAAGGAACACAGACATCATGGAACAGTACAAGGAACACAGACACCATGGAACACTACAAGGAACACAGACACCATGGAACAGTGCAAGGAACACAGACACCATGGAACAGTACAAGGAACACAGACACCATGGAACAGTGCAAGGAACCCAGACACCATGGAACAGTGCAAGGAACACAGAGACTCTGGAACAGTGCAAGGAACACAGACACCATGGAACAGTACAAGGAACACAGACACCATGGAACAGTACAAGGAACACAGACACCATGGAACACTACAAGGAACACAGACACCATGGAACAGTGCAAGGAACACAGACACCATGGAACAGTACAAGGAACACAGACACCATGGAACAGTGCAAGGAACCCAGACACCATGGAACAGTGCAAGGAACACAGAGACTCTGGAACAGTGCAAGGAACACAGACACCATGGAACAGTACAAGGAACACAGACACCATGGAACAGTACAAGGAACACAGACACCATGGAACACTACAAGGAACACAGAGACTCTGGAACAAACAGTACATTAGAGCAAGGAACATCTGAATGCACATTATTTAGTGAAAATGAAAGAGGGAAATTATTTAAAATTAACGCAGAAATTAATCCAAATATCTGTTCGAAATTGCTAAAAATCAATTCAAGGAAGCAAAACTAAAGTAAGGAGTCTCCGTGGCGCAATGGTAAAACACTCGCTCGGCACTTCGCCAGCGCTCTGACCTGGGTTCGAATCCTGGCCGAAGAGGATTGACACGGGTGCCAATCCTTAATCCTCTGTTCACCCAGCAGTGAATAGCTACCTGGTTGTTAAACAATTTGGCGGGTCGTATTCCAGGGAATATTAGGATTAAGGACTTGCCCGAAACGCTATACGGTCTGGTGGCTGTACAAGAATGTAACTACTCTAGTATATATAAATAAATAAAAACAAGGCGATGAGTCACAATAACGTGGCTGAAGAATGTTAACCAGACCACACACTAGAAGGTGAAGGGACGAGGACGTTTCGGTCCGTCCTGGACCATTCACAAGACAGTCGACTTGAGAATGGTCCAGGACGGACCGAAACGTCGTCGTCCCTTCACCTTCTAGTGAGTAGTCTGGTCAACTAAATAAAAACAAATAAAGGAGCTGAGAAACAGAGACCAGATGAAACACTCGCTGAGAACGACAAGAAAGTGTCTCAGAGTCCTTGCAGAGGACTCCAAGAGATACACAATAAACATAAAAGAATCGTGACCTTCAATAAAAATATTGATGCACTACGATGGGTTCGAACTTGCATTTTTAGACTCCCCAGAAACACACTACCATGTATCCAGGGAGGCGAATTCGATCTCCTTACAAAGACAAAATGTTTCTTCTTGTATAAAAGCAAGAGGAAGGGATGACTTACGAAGTGGTTTTGGTGAATATGCCACTTTTAATATAGGGGACGTAAGAAAGCTCCCTATAGAGGTGAATAGACTAATGGAGGCTCCTTCAGCTAGTCATCGCACCAAACCCGTCACCTGAGACATTACAGAGATGACACAGAAGACATGATCACCACATACATAGTACTCAGGAAAAACAATAAGATAATAACAATAATAGACTGATATCAAAGGAACCTAAACAAGTGAACATCTATGTAGTGTGAACTTAGCACACAAACGAGCCAATTTGTTAGCAGACAGAATTTTTTGAAACGAAAAAGGACTAATTGGAACTAACAGAGACTAATGAAAGGAACTAATAGAACCAAACCCCACACGAACGCAAAATTAGATGCACAGATAAGCAATATATATATATATATATATATATATATATATATATATATATATATATATATATATATATATATATATATATATATATATATATATATATATATATATATATATATATATATATATAATATATATACAGACAAACACACATCTCTTTGTTCCGAAACACTGCCGGTTACAATTATATGTTCGGATAAGGAATTACTTTCCCAATGCTCCCCATGGCGTCAGCTCAACCGCCCAGCAGGAACTACACACCACCACCACCCCGGATCCGTACCCCTGCGACGACCCCCTCGCTCCTGACTTCACCGACGTCACCGACAAAGCAAAACACGACGGGGGACCGACTGGTAGGTGACACAATACGGTCCACGACCGTCCAGCGCCTGACGCGACCAGATCTAGGCGTCGTGTTTACCCCTTTAGCGCCTGCGGCGAGGAAAATTGTCGAAGTCTGACCTCCCATTTCCTCCGACGGGGCCTCCCGCCATGAGAGAAAATGGGGACAATCTGTCCGCCACAATACTGGGTTTTTATCTCCGAAATTCAAGGGGATTCTTACTTAATTCTTCCTCTTATACTTTTCCTTTTTATCTTATTATCTTATCCTATTATCTTATCTGGAAAAAGATAATCTAATTTCATTTTTCCTTCCTAAAAGATATCTATTTCCTTTTTCCTTCCTAAAGGATATCTATTTCCTTTTTCCATTTATCTAATCAGGAAAAAGATAATCTAATTTCCTTTTTCCTTCCTAAAGGATATCTAGTTCCTTTTTCCTGTTATCTTATCTGGAAAAAGAACTCTTTTTCCAGTTGATATTAATGAATAATAATATCACTCACTAAATTCTATATAACGCTCCTCAATGATTGTGTTATATCAATGTGTGTGACTTGGGAAACATTTGCTATATATGATAATGTAAATGAACTGAAATGCACGATAGACTACATACGAATATATTAGAAAATAGGTACATTCGTGGCAATTACTGTACATACACGTTTTCGAGCTCTGGAGAGGGAACATGGCATTAGAAATAGCCTAAGCTACTCTATACCTTTGAGATGTATATCTTTCTGGTCTCCATAAACATAATCGAACCTGAATAAAGCATTGCAGGTGTAACCTACTGGCCATTCGGAAAATAATCTTAGTACCTAATGTGTTTTCCAAATCACCTTATATATATATAAATATATATATATATATATATATATATATATATATATATATATATATATATATATATATATATATTATATATATATATATATATATATATATATATATATATATATATATATATATATATATATATATAGTGCGACCGCATGGAGGAGCGGTACATGAGGTACAATGTATTGTACCTCAATTGGTACTAAGGACCAAGGTACCAAGGTACTAGCAGTACATAGACAAATCCCAGTACCGTGACATATTACGAGTGTGTCTGGGTATATCCATAGGTTCGAATCCTCGCCACGGCTCCTGTGGGTTTCCTCGTACATGAAGGGTTCAAATCAATCACAGGATTGCCTCCAGGTTGCAAGGGGGAACCTAAAGTGCTTCACTCAGGGAGAGACTGACACTTGAGGGTTCTATATGGCGTAGTGAAATGGATATTATATTTAATTAACACATATATAAATACATAATCATCTGTTCAGCTAGACTAGACTATATGAGGGGAAGTACAGAATGTGTCAAGAACTAGCTACGTGATGCTAAAAAGTTCCCATCACACAGGATGGTTAGTTATACAGGGTCATGTGATCAGTTTGCACTGGCAAACTCTGGTTGTATAATGAGGATATCCTCAAGAACACGAGAGGTAATAAAGTAGCAGTGTTACTTCAAATGTCCTCATCTGACAGGTTGGTGAGTTGCAAATTGGTAGAGCAGCTTTCGCAGCTCTGCATGCAACCCGTTCTCGCACTTTCTTACAGTCAATATTGACTTATTAAATACGTGCATATGTGACATACTAAACATACTAGTTTACCTTGAAAACCTTCATATAAAACACCGACCTTACCTAACCTTCTTAGTATGTTAAGATAAGCATCTTATTGCTTCGTAATTTCAATTATTACTTAACCTATACCTATAATAGGTTAAGTAATAATTGTAATTACGAAGCAATAAGATGTTTATCTTAACATACTAAGAAGGTTAGGTAAGGTCGGTGTTTTCTATGAAGCTTTTCAAGGTAAACTAGTATGTTTAGTATGTCACATATACACGTATTTAAGAAGTCAATATTGACTATACGAAAGTGCGAGAACGGGTTGCTGCATGAAGACCAGCGAATGCTTCGCTCTATCTCTATATCATCCTATACCAATCTCAACCACCAGCTCTCCTTTCTCTGTCCCTTTCTCTGTCCCTTTCTCTGTCACCCTGTCTCTCCTCCAATTGCCTTTCGACTCTACCAATTTCCCCTCTTGCCACTCCCTCTCTTGTGCACCATTCATCGGCCTCTCCCTTCTCCCTCTCGGCGTCTCCCCTCTCCCCCGTAACATAATTGCGACTATTCAATAAAGGCCGTCGAAATAACAACTTGTAGCAAAACCCATTTCCCCTCCACAATGGATTCGGATATGAAACAAATGACGGTCGACCAGGTAATCTGGAAGGCGATGCAACAGGGATGTCAGTGCGATTCAATTCTGTTGAGAATTCTGGCCCAGATTTTGATACATTTGATGGATTTTGATGCATTTTGACTTGCCTACATACTCTCACACACACGCACACACACACACACACACACACACACACACACACACACACACACACACACACACACACACACACACACACACACACACACACACACACAGATGGAATGCATTCGGCAGTGATGTGGTGTAGACTGACTCCATACACAGTTTCAAATGTAGATATGATAGAGCCCAGTAGGCTCAGGAATCTGTACACCAGTTGATTGACAGTTGAGAGGCGGGACCAAAGAGCCAGAGCTCAACCCCCGCAAGCACAACTAGGTGAGTGCAATTAGGTGAGTACACACACACACACAGGGAGGATATGGTAGAAACATATAAAATATTCAGGGGAATTGA
Organism: Procambarus clarkii; assembly: GCF_040958095.1. Classification (NCBI taxonomy): domain Eukaryota; kingdom Metazoa; phylum Arthropoda; class Malacostraca; order Decapoda; family Cambaridae; genus Procambarus; species Procambarus clarkii. The sequence continues at coordinate 3,190,650 of NC_091185.1, forward strand.
CAAAGTGGAAAGAGATGAAATGTTCACACGGAATAGTAACAGAACGAGGGGACATGAGTGGAAGCTGGAAACTCAGGTGACTCACAGATATGTTAGGAAGTTTTCTTTTAGCGTGAGAGTAGTGGGAAATTTTTATTCATTTAAGGAGCAGCTTATGGAAGCAAACTCTGTTCATAATTTTAAAACTAGATATGATAGGAAAACAGGACAGGAGTCATTGCTATAAACAACCGATGGCTAGAAAGGTGGGATCCAAGAGTCAATGCTCGATCCTGCAGGCACAAATAGATGAGTACAAACAGGTGAGTGAGTACACATACACACACATGAAACTAGGCGGAGAAAACAGGAGGCCAGACACAGGATACAGAATAGGAGATGAAGTCCTTCATGAAACGGACAGAGAGAAAGATCTAGGAGTTGATATCACACCAAACCTGTCTCCTGAAACCCAAATAAAGAGAATAACGTCTGCAGCATATGCGAGGCTGGCTAACATCAGAACAGCGTTCAGGAACCTGTGTAAGGAATCATTCAGAATCTTGTACACCACATATGTAAGACCAATCCTGGAGTATGCGGCCCCAGCATGGAGCCCGTACCTTGTCAAGCACAAGACGAAGCTGGAAAAAGTTCAGAGGTATGCCACTAGACTAGTCCCAGAACTAAGAGGCATGAGTTACGAGGAAAGGCTGCGGGAAATGCACCTTACGACACTGGAAGACAGAAGAGTAAGGGGAGACATGATCATAACCTACAAAATTCTCAGAGGAATTAACAAGGTAGATAAAGATAAACTGTTTAACATAGGTGGTACGCAAACAAGGGGACACAGGGTGAAACTGAGTACATAAATGAGCCACAGGGACGTTAGAAAGAACTTGTTCAGTGTCAGAGTAGTTAACAGGTGGAATTCATTAGGCAGTGATGTGTTGGAGGCTGACTCCATACACCGCTTCAAATGTAGATATGACAGAGCCTAGTAGGCTCAGGAATCTGTACACCAGTTGATTGACAGTTGAGGGGCGGGACCAAAGAGCCAGAGCTCGTCCCCCGCAAGCACAACTAAGTAAGTACAACTTGGTAAGTACACACAAATACATACACTTAGATGTCCTAATGTGTCTTTACTAATTTTTGAATTTCTTTTATCTTGAGATGATTTCGGGGCTTTAGTGTCCCCGCGGCCCGGTCCTCGACCAGGCCTCCACCCCCAGGAAGCAGCCCGTGACAGCTGACTAACACCCAGGTACCTATTTTACTGCTAGGTAACAGGGGCATAGGGTGAAAGAAACTCTGCCCATTGTTTCTCACTGGCGCCCGGGATCGAACCCGGGACCACAGGATCACGTGCCCAGCGTGCTGTCCGTTCTCCGACCGGCTCCCGGTTCTCCTTCTTATGTTGTACAATATTTAGAAATTACTAGAAATTTCGAAAATTCTTGATTATTCATTATTCATTTTTTTAAATATTATGATAATTTTATAGTTAACTTAGATATTTTGATAATTTTTTTTACGAGCGTCTAGGATTTAAATGTATGTTTTATTTAGTAAATATCTGTTGGAGTTTATAGACTGAGTAATCCTTGAAAATATTGTCTGAATTTTAGAATAATTTTTTCTATCGTTTTGAATTGGAAGTCAGGCCTATAGGCTGGTATTAGCCTATAGGCCTATAGGCTGGTATTAGAACCGAGAATCTGAATACATGTGTATTGATTTGGGGAAATAGTATGTGTGAGTAATGTTAGTGGTGTATGAGAGCATTATATATTATTGAACTTGCAATTTATCTTGATACTTTGAAGAGTTATTATGTATTTGTATGAGTATTTAGATAATTAGTCGAAATAACAACATTTCATTTAAGGAGCAGCTTATGGAAGCAAACTCTACTCATAATTTATCATATTATACAATTAGTCTAATAAGAGAAGCCTTACCACAGCCGGTTACCACAGCCTTAAGAGAAGCCTTACCACAGCCGGTTGTCCAGCAGAGAGAGAGCCCCGTTACCTAATGTCCTGTAACTCTGATGAGCCTGTCGGTCGCCCAGACGGAATCACAGTGAACTCCTGGAAGAATGGTAAACAGTTGGTGTGGGACTACACTTGCGTTTCAACTTTAGCCAATACCTATGTTGACTTCAGTGCAACACAAGCAGGAGGAGCTGCCATTCACCGGGAAGCGGCCAAGTCACGTAAATACAGAGATCTTGAGCACCACTACAATTTTGTCCCCATTGCCTCAGAGACACTTGGTGCCTGGGGTAAAAGTGCTGCTAGTTTTTTGAAGGAGTTGGGGTCCAAGCTAATTGAAACAGTTAGAGACCCTAGAGCTGCCAGTTTTCTCTTTCAGCGCCTTACTGTGGCGATCCAGAGAGGAAATGCTCACTGCATCCTTGGTTCCTGCCCGCCATCAGAGGAGCTGGAGGAGCTGTACATCTTGTGACAAGCAGCCTTGTACCCTGCATGTAACCAATGTTGTAACCCTTTTTGTGTAATGACATTTTCAGATAAAGTTAGATATATACACACAAACACATACCAAAAGAATAGGGGTGGTTATCTTAAGACGATTTCGGGGCTTTAGTGTCCCCGCGGCCTGGTCCTCGACCAGGCCTCCACCCCCATGAAGCAGCCCGTGACAGCTGACTAACACCCAGGTACCTATTTACTGCTAGGTAACAGGGGGCATAGGGTGAAAGAAACTCTGCCCATTGTTTCTAGCCGGCGCCCGGGATCGAACCTGGGACCACAGGATCACAAGTCCAGCGTGCTGTCCTCTCGGCCTCCCGGCTCCCCTCCCCTTCTCTGGTAGGAGAAGAAAATATCAAAGTGTTCAGTGAGGATCCACAAGGTCTTCTCTGAGTACTCTTTATTTTCTTCTCGGAGGCTATGGGTCCCTACACTTGTACCAGAGGTGGTACCCCTTCTAGTTATACAATATATATATATATATATATATATATATATATATATATATATATATATATATATATATATATATATATATATATATATATATATATATATATATATTATTAAATATGACCGAAAAAGTAAGATTAATAATTCTAACACGAATTTGCTCAATCTTTCGTACATTACGCTTCACTGTTGGAGGTAAATCAAAAATCACTTCTCCAAAATTCATTTTTATTTCTAGTCTGACGCGACACGGGCGCGTTTCGTAAAACTTATTACATTTTCAAAGACTTCACAAATACACAACTGATTAGAACTTACGTATCTCTGATTTTATATCTACATTTGAGTGAGGTGGGAGGGGTGATGTGGCATTAACACAAGACAGAACAAGAGGGGATATTAATAGGGTATTAAAAGTATCAACACAAGACAGAACAGAAACAATGGGTATTGAATAGAAGTGTTTGTAGAAAGCCTATTGGTCCATATTTCTTGATGCTTCTATATTGGAGCGGAGTCTTGAGGTGGGTAGAATATAGTTGTGCAATAATTGGCTGTTGATTGCTGGTGTTGACTTCTTGATGTGTAGTGCCTCGCAAACGTCAAGCCGCCTGCTATCGCTGTATCTATCGATGATTTCTGTGTTGTTTACTAGGATTTCTCTGGCGATGGTTTGGTTATGGGAAGAGATTATATGTTCCTTAATGGAGCCCTGTTGCTTATGCATCGTTAAACGCCTAGAAAGAGATGTTGTTGTCTTGCCTATATACTGGGTTTTTTGGAGCTTACAGTCCCCAAGTGGGCATTTGAAGGCATAGACGACGTTAGTCTCTTTTAAAGCGTTCTGTTTTGTGTCTGGAGAGTTTCTGGAGAGAGAGAGAGAGTTAGCCTACTCATGAGAAACTCTCCAGACACAAAACAGAACCCGTAGTGGGCTTCTTACCCGGGCTATGTAGCCACGGGAGTCCAGTAGGCACAAGAATCTTGTACATCAGTCGATTGACAGTACAGTTGAGAGGCGGGACCAAAGAGCCAAAGCTCAACCCCCATCGCAAGCACAACTACGCGCATTAAGGCAAAAAAGAGAGAAGAGGAAATTTCAAATATAGAAAAGTTTGTGACTGAATTTCGTTTTCTTTTAAAACATACCTGATAAAGAAAATGGTGGCGTATCATTTTATGGGAAACTTAATCAAAAAGCAGAACTGCTGAAAAGTCAATTTATTTATTTATTTATTTATTTATTTATTAATTTATTTATTTATTTATTTATTTAAGTGTTAAGAGTACATAACATTGCGTTCATGCAGTCTTGCGAAGCCATTAACATGTATATCGTTACGGCAGGGAAAATACTTGAATAATGATAACATTGTATATATAATTAAATAACAATAATACATTATTATGACCTACTGATGCTCTCCATGACCTACTGATGCTGCCCATGACCTACTGATGCTCTCCATGACCTACTGATGCTCTCCATGACCTACTGATGCTCTCCATGACCTACTGATGCTGCCCATGACCTACTGATGGCTACCCATGACCTACTGATGCTGCCCATGACCTACTGATGCTACCCTGACCTACTGATGCTGCCCATGACCTACTGATGGTGCCCATGACCTACTGATGCTGCCCATGACCAACTGATGCTGCCCATGACCTACTGATGCTGCCCATGACCTACTGATGCTGCCCATGACCTACTGATGCTGCCCATGACCTACTGATGCTGCCCATGACTTACTGATGCTGCCCATGACCTACTGATGCTGCCCATGACCTACTGATGCTGCCCATGACCTACTGATGCTGCCCATGACTTACTGATGCTGCCCATGACCTACTGATGCTGCCCATGACCTACTGATGCTGCCCATGACCTACTGATGGCTGTCCATGACCTACTGATGGCTACCCATGACCTACTGATGGCTACCCATGACCTACTGATGGCTACCCATGACCTACTGATGGCTACCCATGACCTACTGATGCTACCCATGACCTACTGATGCTACCCATGACCTACTGATGCTCTCCATGACCTACTGATGGCTACCCATGACCTACTGATGGCTACCCATGACCTACTGATGGCTACCCATGACCTACTGATGGCTACCCATGACCTACTGATGCTGCCCATGACCTACTGATGGCTACCCATGACCTACTGATGCTGCCCATGATGGCTTATATCGATGCATTTCTGGGGGACATAGAAGTGATAAGTAATAGACATTTAGAAGTAAACATATAATTTTATAAACATCACTGGCATATGCAAGAACGGAACAACTTTATGTTTAAATTATTCAACATTACTCATTTGAGACAGTGATTGTACTCGAGGATATTACCATCAACAATGTGTAAAAATGACACATGTCAACAGGAAATGATTTGACGAGACTCTGTATCGTATGCTATTGTGTGTTTAGGAGTAAACAGCACCGCATCTTGTGTCAACAGGACTCGTAACAGTTCCGTTTACACAGGACTAGTGTGGTCTCTCCTGACTCCTGTTGTCTGTTAGACAGGACTAGTGTGGTCTGTCCTGACTCCTGTTGTCTGTTAGACAGGACTAGTGTGGTCTGTCCTGACTCCTGTTGTCTGTTAGACAGGACTAGTGTGGTCTGTCCTGACTCCTGTTGTCTGTTAGACAGGACTAGTGTGGTCTGTCCTGACTCCTGTTGTCTGTTAGACAGGACTAGTGTGGTCTGTCCTGACTCCTGTTGTCTGTTAGACAGGACTAGTGTGGTCTGTCCTGACTCCTGTTGTCTGTTAGACAGGACTAGTGTGGTCTGTCCTGACTCCTGTTGTCTGTTAGACAGGACTAGTGTGGTCTGTCCTGACTCCTGTTGTCTGTTAGACAGGACTAGTGTGGTCTGTCCTGACTCCTGTTGTCTGTTAGACAGGACTAGTGTGGTCTGTCCTGACTCCTGTTGTCTGTTAGACAGGACTAGTGTGGTCTGTCCTGACTCCTGTTGTCTGTTAGACAGGACTAGTGTGGTCTGTCCTGACTCCTGTTGTCTGTTAGACAGGACTAATGTGATCTGTCCTGACTCCTGTTGTCTGTTAGACAGGACTAGTGTGGTCTGTCCTGACTCCTGTTGTCTGTTAGACAGGACTAATGTGATCTGTCCTGACTCCTGTTGTCTGTTAGACAGGACTAATGTGATCTGTCCTGACTCCTGTTGTCTGTTAGACAGGACTAATGTGATCTGTCCTGACTCCTGTTGTCTGTTAGACAGGACTAGTATACGCACAACCGGCTGTCAACGGCAGGTTGGGCTCGTTCTCGACACACAATTGGAAATCCCCAGTTCGAATCCCTGGGACGGACAGAAATGGTTTAGCACATTTCACCCAATGCCTCTGTTTACCCGGTAGTAAATAGCTACCCGGAAGTTAGGCAACTGTTGCGGGAATTACATCCTGGGAAGAGTCGATAGTTTGACCTTAGAGAGGGGGACCTCAATATGAACCTAAGGTATATACATACATAGGCTTCCTGTCCCAGATCAAAAAAAAATTATTCATACCTACACGTGAGTACAATGACATTCGCTTCCGCCAAATAACTTTCGACTAATTTAATGCTCTCAAGTGGTTGAGAGGAACCACCATCAACCAGTCAATAAGAGTGGTGGATGGTGGTTGGTGGAGAATGACTGACTATGTGGCTCTGTTAATGTCTGCAAATGGTCTCCTTCCGCACGTTAGTCACTCATTTATGTCAAGAAATGTATATGTTCATCACTCACAATGTTCGGTAATATGTTGATTGTTTGTGATGTATGTATGTGTCAGTATATATATATATATATATATATATATATATATATATATATATATATATATATATATATATATATATGAACACGTTGTACTGAACGGGGTGAGGAGAGTTTGAGTTACCTCATCCCTTTGAGTGTATTTATACCCTCAATAAACTTATTTCAATTTCACCAATGTTTTCTCCAGTCACTTGTCAATATCTTCACTTCGGGAAAAATATGTTTTTTATCTTTCCAGCGAGACAGAACAGGAGGCAAGAAAGTGCCTTTTGTTGTGGGGTCCCTAGAGCCCATACACACTCTCTACAAACTCAAAACATCATCACACAGACCGTATACACTGATGGATCACTCAATACAACTACAGGGAGGGCAGGAAGGGCTGTTATTGCTCATCAACCCGATGGCAGCATAATTGGAAAGAACTTAAGAGTCAGTAACTCTTAAGTTCTTAAGTAAGTGCCATTCCTAGATGTACTTATTCATAAGGAAGATTTTTCACTGAAGTTTAGTGTCTACAGAAAACCTACGAATAATTTATCTTATGCTCATTATTTTTCAGGGCATAGATACAATGTGAAAAAATACATTTTTTCTTCAATGTATCTAAGAGCTCTTCGAGTTGTGAGTCCAGAATTCTTAGATGAAGAGTTTAAGAATATTGATTCGATTGGTCTCAAGCTTTGTTACCCACTGAGTTTTTTGGAAGTTTGTCGTAACAAAGCACGTCGTATATATTATAATAATATATGCAGTGAAAGGATTCGCCCAAAGAATGTGTTATGTTTATCATTTTTCTCTGGGTTTGAGAATATTGTCAAGGCCTTGAAACTTTTTGATATATATGCATCGTTTAGCTACGAAAATACTGTTGGTAAGCTATTAGTTAGGAACAGCCCTCGTAGTGATAATTGCGTCATTTATAAAATATCTTGTAAAGACTGTAATAAGTTCTATGTTGGGCAAACATCTAAAGATTTGAAATGTAGAATTTCGCAACATAAATACTCTGTAAGACATGGCCAATTGTCTAATGCTTTGTTTGTTCATCTGTCAAAAGATGCTCATCAAATTGATTGGGAGATGGCTTCTTCAATAACGAATTGTAAAAGCACTTATAACAGAAACATAATTGAATCTGCTTTGATACAGATTACAAAAGAAAGTAATTTAAACATTAGCAATGGTTTATATAACTTAGATCCATTTTTAATAGATCAATTAAAGGGCGATTTGAGTAGGATCATTGGAACACATTTGTCTCACTAATTCATTGTAAATATTTACTATCTTATGCTATTAATATCCATGTGTGTGTGGGCCTATTGGTGGGTATGGATAGGAGCTGCATCGTATGGGCCAATATGCCTTCTGCAGTTCTTGTGCGGCTCATATTTGTGTCCACCTAATTCCATTCATTTGTTATTGTACCTCACCTCACTCCTCCATTCTCTCCTGCCTATATATGTCCAATACTTGACCTGTAAAACCACTCCTTCTGAAGATGTATTAATATACGATAGTACTTAAGGAAATTCCTGTTTCAATTTTCCTCCGTGGTCTGATGGAGGAAAATATTATATATATATATATATATATATATATATATATATATATATATATATATATATATATATATATATATATATATATATATATGCGAACAAGCCTGAATGGTCCCCAGGACTATATGCAACTGAAAACTCACACCCCAGAAGTGACTCGAACCCATACTGCAAGAGCACTCTGCTGGTGTACAGGATCCCTTAACCACTCGACCAACACGACCGGACAAAAGAGGATTGTAGCCGAGGCTATTTCCATGCCCCCCGCCGGCACTCGGTTGTTAATCTTGGCATGGTATTTTATCAAATTACCTCATTTTTGGAGGCACACGTGAGGAACACAAATGCGAACAAGCCTGAATTTCAGGCTTGTTCGCATTTTCAGGCAGAAGACACGTGTGTCAACCCATAACCACTACAGTCAGCTGAGACAAATTCTGGGGGGGGGGAGAAGAGGTGCAGGACAGAAAACAGGAGATTTTTTTTACCGAAAGTGTTATAAAGGAATTAAATCGCCGAGCAGCCGAAGCTGTAAATGCCAAGGTATTACTTCAAATTAAAATTCGTCTGCAAAAAGTCCTTTTGGAAACAATGGGGAAACCTTCGACAAGCCGCAGTCTTCCAGTACCTGTCAAGGCCATTAAAGATGGCGGCCCTCAGGAAAATTCAGTGGTGCATCTTACTGTATTCCTTATTAATTGGCGTCCAAGTTACCAACAGTTTCCGTGACCATTTCACATCCTATCGCTAACGTGAAGCGCGAACATAATCTCTATTTAAATTGCACTGAACGACTTGTTGCAGTGCGTTATGCTCACCTTGTCAACACGAGCACCAACGTCGTGGAGAGAGAGAGAGAGAAGATTAAGCCACCCAAAAGGTGGCATGGGCATGAATAGCCCATAAGTGGTGGCCCTTTTGAACCATTACCAACGGGAGGCATCTCCCGTCACGCAGGGTGCAGTCGCACCTCCACAGATCTCCAGTATCATCTATTGATACTGGTAATGGCTCAAAAGGGCCACCACTTACGGGCTATTCATGCCCGTGCCACCTTTTGGGTGGCTTAATCTTTATCAATCAATCAATCAACCATTACCAGTATCAATAGATGATACTGGAGATCTGGGAAGGTGCGACTGCACCCTGCGTGACGGGAGATGTCTCCCGTGAACGTCGTGGAGTCTGAGACCACGACAGTCGTTGATTTGCCGTAATGGCATTTTGCTAACTCCATACAGCTCCTCCAGCTGTCGTCCTCATGTTTTCTGCAACGACCAGGATATGCAACCCGTCCTCGACTCAAGTCCATTCCATCCAGCGGTCAACGCCACAGACGCATTCATAAATGTTAACATGCTGTTCATTCAAAACGGGAATTTTCTCAAATATTAGTTAAAATTATAATATATTAGCATATTGTGTATATATAGGCATAGGATAGGTTAGGTGTTTAGGTTCTGTTGGCGATTATTTGTACTTGTAGTACGTGGGGGAAGAATTTACAGCGTTGTGGTTCTAACAAAAGTCGTCAGTGAAGCACTTGTTCCGGAAGTGTTCGGACGTCATCAGTTGTGAGTCGTCCAGCCCGTCCTCAAAACAAAGACCCAAAAGTGATTCCATGCACCCGCCACACCCGCTGTTTATGAATGAAAAGCGGTTTATACACGACTCACAACTGCTGACGTTCGAACACTTCCGGAACAAGTGCTTCACTGACGACTTTTGTTAGAACCACAACGCTGTAAATTCTTCCCCCACGTACTACAAGTACAAATAATCGCCAACAGAACCTAAACACCTAACCTAACATATGACTATATATACACAATATGCTAATATATTATAATATTAACTAATATTTGAGAAAATTCCCGTTTTGAATGAACAGCATGTTAACATTTATGAATGCGTCTGTGGGGTCGACCGCTGGATGGAATGGACTTAATACCAGACGACAACAGGGATAGTCTACGGGCTCGCCATAGCCCGTGCTACTTGGAACTTTTTTGTTCCATGTAGCTAATCTTAAACAACAAAAGGCTGTTTCTGTTGGGGGAAAAGTTACGTTCTTGTCGGCAGCTCCAAAATGTCGTCCAGTGTTTCTTATGTAGTGTTGAGTGTTTAAGACATATTGAAAGATTCGTGAATGTTGCATAAGATATCCTAGATGAAAATCACAAGTTTGTGTATGCGAGTGTGTGGTGTTGAGTGAACCAACACCTGCGAGCGTGTGGTGTTACTGGTGTTGGGTGAACTAACACCTGTCTGGCCTCACTACCCCAGCGCCCTCGTCCTTCAAGTAAAGGTAAGAAACACCTCGATCCTCAAGAGTCACTTGAGCTGTTTATATATATATATATATAATATTTATATATATATATATATATATATATATATATATATATATATATATATATATATATATATATATATATATATATATATATATATATATATATATATATATATATATAATATGGATAACAATGTGGTCATTTATATTAGTATTATATTTAATGATTTATTGTTACGACGAAGACTTCACTAATTCTTGTGAATAATTGATCTTCATGTCTTTACAGGTAAATAAAAACCAACAGCTGATAGATGAACAAAGTTCTTCGAATTCTAAGGTACGTTCTAATATCTTTGCTTTCAAAGAATTGTTTTTCGTATAAATTAAAAGACAATATTCACAAAATGCAATTTTGGGGAAGTATTAAATCTCTAAACTGATAACGGGCATTAGGGCCCCCTGACCTGGGCCTTGGAGGCACTCGTGACCGCTGACCTGGGCCTTGGAGGCACTCAGGGCCCCTGACCTGGGCCTTGGAGGCACTCGTGACCGCTGACCTGGGCCTTGGAGGCACTCAGGACCCCTGACCTGGGCCTTGGAGGCACTCGTGACCCCTGACCTGGGCCTTGGAGGCACTTGGGACCCTTGACCTGGGCCTTGGAGGCACTCGGGGCCCCTGACCTGGGGCTTGGAGGCACTCGGGACCCCTGACCTGGGGCTTGGAGGCACTCGGGGCCCCTGACCTGGGCCTTGGAGGCACTCGGAGCCCCTGACCTGGGCCTTGGAGGCACTCAGGACCCCTGACCTGGGCCTTGGAGGCACTCGTGACCCCTGACCTGGGCCTTGGAGGCACTTGGGACCCTTGACCTGGGCCTTGGAGGCACTCGGGGCCCCTGACCTGGGGCTTGGAGGCACTCGGGACCCCTGACCTGGGGCTTGGAGGCACTCGGGACCCCTGACCTGGGGCTTGGAGGCACTCGGGGCCCCTGACCTGGGCCTTGGAGGCACTCGGAGCCTCTGACCTGGGCCTTGGAGGCACTCGGGACCCCTGACCTGGAGCTTGGAGGCACTCGAGACCCCTGACCTGGGCCTTGGAGGCACTCGGGGCCCCTGACCTGGGGCTTGGAGGCACTCGGGACCCCTGACCTGGGCCTTGGAGGCACTTGGGACCCTTGACCTGGGCCTTGGAGGCACTCGGGGCCCCTGACCTGGGCCTTGGAGGCACTCGGGACCCCTGACCTGGGGCTTGGAGGCACTCGGGACCCCTGACCTGGGCCTTGGAGGCACTCGAGACCCCTGACCTGGGCCTTGGAGGCACTCGGGGCCCCTGACCTGGGGCTTGGAGGCACTCGGGACCCCTGACCTGGGCCTTGGAGGCACTTGGGACCCTTGACCTGGGCCTTGGAGGCACTCGGGGCCCCTGACCTGGGCCTTGGAGGCACTCGGGACCCCTGACCTGGGGCTTGGAGGCACTCGGGACCCCTGACCTGGGCCTTGGAGGCACTTGGGACCCTTGACCTGGGCCTTGGAGGCACTCGGAGCCCCTGACCTGGGCCTTGGAGGCACTCGGGGCCCCTGACCTGGGCCTTGGAGGCACTCGGGACCCCTGACCTGGGCCTTGGAGGCACTCGGGACCCCTGACCTGGGGCTTGGAGGCACTCGAGACCCCTGACCTGGGCCTTGGAGGCACTCGGGACCCCTGACCTGGGCCTTGGAGGCACTCGGGACCCCTGACCTGGGGCTTGGAGGCACTCGAGACCCCTGACCTGGGCTTTGGAGGCACTCGGGACCCCTGACCTGGGGCTTGGAGGTCCAGATCAGATTTTTTTATTATGGCTAATTAACCCTGTCTATAATAGTAGGTATTGGAGGGGATTATACTAACGGTTATACATAAATTTGTCTGATTTTTATGTATAATTTAGATTTTCATGTTTTTCGATAATATTTCTGGTGCTCATTAGCATGCAAACTTAGTGAAAGAGTGTGGTTGTGGTACACACAGCTGCTGTGTGTGTTGGTACACACAGCTGCTGTGTGTGTTGGTACACACAGCTGCTGTGTGTATTGGTACACACAGCTGCTGTGTGGTGGTACACACAGCTGCTGAGTGTTGGTACACACAGCTGCTGAGTGTTGGTATACACAGCTGCTGTGTGTTGGTATACACAGCTGCTGTGTGTATTGGTACACACAGCTGCTGTGTGTTGGTATACACAGCTGCTGAGTGTTGGTATACACAGCTGCTGTGTGTTGGTACACACAGCTGCTGTGTGTTGGTATATACAGCTGCTGTGTGTTGGTACACACAGCTGCTGTGTGTGTTGGTACACACAGCTGCTGTGTGCATTGGTACACACAGCTGCTGTGTGTTGGTACACACAGCAGCTGTGTGGTAGAACTAAACGCATGTCGTAGGAGGATGGGTCTAGGGCAGTGTACCATTTATTTTGCTGAGAGCCGTATCTTATCCTCAAATACCCGGCTGGTATAATAGCAGCTTGGAAGGTCAGCTCAACATCACACACCTAGCAGCGAAACATCATTTCTCTACTGACACGGAGAGCATAAACATTGAGCACAGATATTATGGTTTGTAAGGCAAATAATCACACCTTTTAGGTAAATTGTTCTACTCCAAACATGGAAAGGGCCGATGAGATCTTAACCCCAAGCTCATCTTGACATATTCTGGGAACCATGTCAGATGATGAACCATGTCAGATGATGAACCATGTCAGATGATGAACCATGTCACATGATGAACCATGTCAGATGATGAACCATGTCAGATGATGAACCATGTCAGATGATGAACCATGTCATTCAAATATCAGCCGGTTATTTGAATGCCCTGAAATCATTCTTATGCAGCAAACTCGTGCAAAAGTATAACGAAATATTCTCTCGTGTGAATATATGTAATTGGGGGCTATTCAGAGTTAATGAACAATCCCAAATTAATTGAAAAATAATTCCTTATTCGAGTATTATTGATCCTTTAGATGGACAAGTAGATTATTCTCTCCCTTGTTGATAATAATAGACTTATCTCTTTAACCGAGAGCACAAATTCTTGTATCTTCTAGGTAAATTAATTTGCTCTTACAAGAAGTTGCCAAAGCGTTTTGAATTACCAAGAATTGCTTTTTTTTCATCAGCTCAAACGTCAATAAATGATACAACAGGTCTATTGATGTCATTGGATTGCAAATAAATGCAGTGACATGTTTAATACTATTTAATATGCGAATGTACATAGAAATACATTCTAAATTTTCTTTTTGTCTGGAGAAATAACAACCCGTTCTCGCACTTTCGTATAGTCAATATTGACTTATTAAATACGCGCATATGTGACATACTAATTTATTGTGAATATTTTAGTTTACCTTGAAAAGCTTCATAGAAAACACCGACCTCACCTAACCTTCTTAGTATGTTAAGGTAAGTATCTTATTGCTTCGTAATTACAATTATTACTTAACCTATTATAGGTATAGGTTAAGTAATAATTGTAATTACGAAGCAATAAGATGCTTATCTTAACATACTAAGAAGGTTAGGTAAGGTCGGTGTTTTCTATGAAGCTTTTCAAGTTAAACTAAAATATTCACAATAAATTAGTATGTCACATGCACTTATTTAATAAGTCAATATTGACTGTAAGAAAGTGCGAGAACGGGTTGGAAATAATTGGGGTAAACTTTGACATGTTGGAGCACACAACTGCAGTAATAGCTATGGAAAGTTAAGAGCAAATCAAGGAATTACAAACGCCACTAATCAGGGGCGGAATGTTTCACTAATTTTTCCCCAGTAATATTTAACCAACTTCAAGTTCTATTTTAAGATTCTATAATTCTAAGTTATATATATATATATAACAGAGATTTTATTTATAAATTTTCAAATTGGTAAATTTGATTCAGAATTGCGGGGGGGGGGGGCGCAGGATTTTTTTCAGCAGTTATATAAACATATTGAATTATTTTATGTAACCACGATCAAGATTAGATGTTATAATATCATAGTTCAATAATTAGAAATATGGTTAAAATTTGTTAGTCTTATTTGTAAAAAGTGGCCGTTTTGTTAAAAATATTTTTCTTCATTATTTTACTTGGCAGAAACTTCTACCAGTAGAAGATCTTACGAATTCTCTTTTGTCCAAAAAGTTTCATTGAAACTGAAGCAACAAGTTACAAAGTGGCCCCGGCGCCTATAGACTAAGTTAAAAAGTATTTCCTTTTGGGTCAGGAAAAGGGATAAGGCTTATGTTTCTGGCCATACGAAGAGGACATTATTATGTGGAGAGAAGCTTTATAATCTGTAATGTGTGCAATCACCATGATTTCCGCTAAAAAAATAACCGTCAAGAGTCATATTCCCGATATATTGAAGCTGCTGGTTAATTTGTGCAAACTCTTCCTCAGCGGCTCTGTAACAGCAGTAATTCTCTCCTGTACAGCAGAGCAAATCACAGAGTCTACCATCAACACAATTCATACAGTCGAACCAGGGCTTGAGGTTATCTTGAGGTTATCTTGAGATGATTTCGGGGCTTTAGTGTCCCCGCGGCCCGGTCCTCGACCAGGCCTCCACCCCCAGGAAGCAGCCCGTGACAGCTGACTAACACCCAGGTACCTATTTTACTGCTAGGTAACAGGGGCATAGGGTGAAAGAAACTCTGCCCATTGTTTCTCGTCGGCGCCTGGGATCGAACCCGGGACCACAGGATCACAAGCTCAGTGTGCTGTCCGCTCGGCCGACCGGCTCCCAGAAACTTTTGGGGCTGCTGCTCGTGGGAGTCCACGAGCAACACGAGTGCCTGTACGAGCCTCAGTGGGAGGAGGCAGCAGAGGCAGGAGGAGAATAGCAGTCAGTAGCTGCAGTGAAAGTTGCAGTATCAACAAAACTGACAGCAAAAGTGACAGGTAACAATGATGCAGGAGAACTAGCGTCAGTTTGTGTACAATGCAGCAAGCTCAGCACTAACAAATACACAAGTAGCAGTAGCATTAACAACCAAAACAGCAGTAGCAACAACACACATGAGAAGCATTTAGTGTACCTACAACAGGAAAAGATCAGCCGAGAAGTAGTTATTATCTACAAGTAACATTGCCAAAGATAGCAACAAGATTACGAACTATTCACACACGCCCAAAAGAGTAGCAACATCTGCTGTTGTTCGTAACACCATGATGTAGGTGGTTGACGGTCTGGTAGACGCAGCAACCCACCACCACCACCACCACCAGACAGGCAGCAGCAGCAGCAGCAGCAAGGGAGTCAGCCAAGCCTGGAAGTGGGTTAGTTGTGCGCGAAGCGTGCTAGGGAGAGCACGCTACGACCCGCCTCTCTCCCCCTCGTCCCCTCACGTGGATCTCACACCAGTCCTCTATCCACTAGTTTCTCCTCCGTCACACATCTTCAGCCTCCTCCTTGTGCTAGTTTCTTCTCCCTGGGTGTTCCAGCCCAAGAACGTACCCAGCAGTCCAAGATTGACTTACGACATGGTGATGGGTTTGTGGCGTGAAGGAGAGAGTGTCGTGGTGTGTGTGTGTCTCTGACAGGTCTTGGGGTAGGACTCGGAAGGTGTTCTCGTACCTTTTGACGTTCCGTCTAGCCAGGAAGAATTCACCCAAACGAGGGGTTAGACGACCCACAACGACGTCGACCTCCAATGACCTCCCAGGCTGACCCATAAACACTGGCAGGAGAAATTAAGGACACGACCACTACACAACTCTCCAATTGGCTCTCTTATCCCATTCTCTCTCTCTCTCTCTCTCTCTCTCTCTCTCTCTCTCTCTCTCTCTCTCTCTCTCTCTCTCTCTCTCTCTCTCTCTCTCTCTCTCTCTCTCTCTCTCTCTCTCTCTGTCCGTCTTCCAACTCACCTCTTCCAGTTAACCTGACTAGAAAAACGATGACTCTGGTCCAAGTAAATAAACAAGGAAAGTGATGATGACTGAAACTGGTCACATAGACTAATATAAACAGAGAAACAACGAGACACTCCTTCGACCACCATCACCTGTTGCTACTGCCGCAGGAGGTCCTGAGGTCACCTGTTGCTACTGCCACAGGAGGTCCTAAGGCCACCTGTTGCTACTGCCACAGGAGGTCCTGAGGTCACCTGTTGCTACTGCCACAGGAGGTCCTGAGGTCACCTGTTGCTACTGCCACAGGAGGTCCTGAGGTCACCTGTTGCTACTGCCACAGGAGGTCCTGAGGCCACCTGTTGCTACTGCCACAGGAGGTCCTGAGACCACCTGTTGCTACTGCCACAGGAGGTCCTGAGGTCACCTGTTGCTACTGCCACAGGAGGTCCTGAGACCACCTGTTGCTACTGCCACAGGAGGTTCTGAGGCCACCTGTTGCTACTGCCACAGGAGGTCCTGAGGCCACCTGTTGCTACTGCCACAGGAGGTCCTGAGGCCACCTGTTGCTACTGCCACAGGAGGTCCTGAGGCCACCTGTTGCTACTGCCACAGGAGGTCCTGAGGCCACCTGTTGCTACTGCCACAGGAGGTTCTGAGGCCACCTGTTGCTACTGCCACAGGAGGTCTCTCGAGGCCACCACCACCTGAGTCATGCCTCCGCCAGTAACATAACCCCCATGGTCGTCTTCAGTGCCAGTTGCGTGACTATTTCTCACTCAAAAAAGCGAAACTGTGCCATCATCTTTCACAGCTTCGTGGTCATTGGTGAGGCGCGAAGAGCGCTCGCATGATTACAGTGCGAGGAGAGTCGAAGCACCTGTGATCAAAATGAGTTATGAAAAGTTTGTTTAGTTATACTTAATGTAAGAATGTTGTGTAGTGGAAGTTGAAATAAAGTGGAAAGGGAGTCACGATATTACATGATCTACTGGTGCGTCCCATGAGTGAAAGATGCACACCTGTTTGTACTGAAAATACAAACCAAGACGTTCCGAATGATCGCTTCGAATCAAGTTTCAGATCGCATCCGTTCAGCAAACTTTTCATCCTCCAAACAAAGTAGATACTCCGGCCAAAGTGTATTCTAGCGGTGATAAGCACAAGTGTTATTCGCATTCAAAACTCATCATAGTCGTCCAAGAAATCATCTCCTGCTCACCCGCAAGTGAAAATCTTGGCTTGCAAACCTGGTCTGGAGGTGGGAAATCCTGGCACCGGGTGACCCGTTCTCTTACACCGGTTCTTGCCCACAGTGGAGTCATACACCCTCGCAACAGGAACTGAAGACGAGAGAGGAACCCGATACACTAAGCCCTGGGGGACCCCGGCCACTAGGTAAAGGTGTACGCGTCCTTACTGGTCACTGATCTGCTTTTTTTTTTCCCCGACAACGCATCCGTGGCAATTAATAAATAAGAAACCTGCTCCTGGGATTATCGGTAGTGAGCAGGAAGAATCAGAAGCGGAGACATTCCACATGCAGAATTTTCCTCTAGGAATGTTCAGCGATTGAGAGCCGTGGAATGTGATTCACTTCGTGTGTTTCAAGGGTCGTCGACTTGTTTCAGACGTCCTCAGTGAAATCTGATCCACTTTCAGTGTCTGGAAACCAGCGAGTAACGGTGCTAGTGAGAGTGATACCGGAGCTCGACACAGCCCGCCGCGTGTGTGTGACCGTAGTCTGCAGCGGCCTTGAGAAATAATTAATGAATATTAAATAGAAGTGCATATTACCCACGCCGTCACTCGAGCTGGTGTTTGCGTGCGTTCTTGAACACTTGTGCGTAGTAATGTGCGTGGCTGGAGGTGGATAATACCGTCAGGCAGGTGGATAATACTGTCAAGAAAAGTGGATCAAAGTCTCAGAGCTAGGCAAGGTCTGTTACAGAGGACAGAGCGTGTCTTACCCTTACTGACCGAAGTCACTTCAACATTAATCATAGCAACTACGATATCTCCCCATCTCCTTGGAGGTGGAAGTGGTACTGATTTT
>NC_091185.1:3209699-3237199 GCF_040958095.1 Procambarus clarkii
TCGTAGTAGAAAATGAAAGCGGCTGACGAAAGTGACGTACTGCCCCGTTTTCTGTTTTGGGTCCTCTCGTAAGTTAGGAGAGACCACTTTAAACTGTTTTCTTGACGTTGGGAATCCTTAGGAGGACGGGCTAGTTCGGAAGCTGTGTTTACACCAATGTATGTGTGTTCGGAAGCTAATATGTGACTGCTCACACGATATATATGTATTTGGAGGCTCTAATTACTGAATGGAAACGCGCTTCGGGTAAAATGCACATTATTAAGCTTGACAATGGGCCCTAACTCACTGCCACCAGCCGAGCAGGGGTATGCGCGCGCGCGTGCGTACATCTTCACTATACCACCTATGGGGAGATCACTATCTTCCAATAACTCTACGGTATAGTCCCATCACGGTTCACTGACCTTAAAATGACATCTTGAGTCCACTTGTTATATATATTGTGTTATCTGGTTCCGTGTTGGATTAGCCAATCGAACATTAACAACCGGGACGGTCTGTTTATAACTCCAGTGGTCCTTGCTATCTTGTGTCCACCTCAAGGTACGGACCGAAGAGCCAGAGCTCAACCCCCCCCCCCCACCCGCAAGCACAAATAGGTGAGTACAAGCCCACAGGAATTCTAAGGGGGTTACTGCCTTGTAAATCAGTGTTTACCAATGTCACTTTGAATCATATTATTTTCCAATGTTACTCCGCTATTGCCGCCTCTTTGGCCACATCCACCCGCTAGGTCCACACAGTTTTATACTTTCACAGACTGAAACCGAAGCTTCGCTTTTTTACTATCACCAACTATCGCTGGAACAAGTTATTTAGCTATAGAATAATGGCCCTTAAGATCCGATTGTCCCCCATAGGCACTGCTTAGAAGTTCATAGACCCGTGTCTGCTAAGTTACATAGTTTGATGTGTTGCTATAGGGGGCTCGGTAGAGCAGACATTAAAATTCATTACATATATGACAAATATGCTGCAAACTCGTAATTATTTGCAAATTCACATTAATACATTATTTTATATCAACCATTTATATATCGTGAAAGTAGCGAATAAAAATTGATTAGAAGAGAAACCCTGTTTTTGTTGCATATTTCGACGTTTAAGCCGGATTAGAATTTAACGCAGTCTCCCATGACTATTGGCTGCTGACGGGAGGGTCTTCTAGCCAATCAGAGGCCGAATCCCATGACGCAATGTTTGGCATGCATCCCACATCGACTGACAGATGGAAGGTGAGATGGATAACGCCACGATTGTTGCCTGTTGAGGACCACGGAGAGACACTTAGACATCCTCCTAAGGTTTCTCGAAGGGCAAGAAAACGGTCAATTTAAAGTGGTCTCTCCTAAGCTACCAGAGGACCCAAAACAGAAAACGGGGCAGGACGTCACTTTCGCCAGTCGCTTCCATTTTCGAGTACGATCATTTTTAGCCTTATGTGACACATACGAGCGAAATGCGACGTTCTTTGTAGGAGGACAGGTTGTAGGAGGACGGGTTGTGGGATGACAGGTTGTAGGAGGACAGGTTGTAGGAGGACGGGTTGTGGGATGACAGGTTGTAGGGGGACAGGTTGTAGGAGGACGGGTTGTAGGAGGACAGGTTGCTTGGAGGACAGGTTGTGGGATGACAGGTTGTAGGGGGACAGGTTGCTTGGAGGACAGGTTGCTTGGAGGACAGGTTGCTTGGAGGACAGGTTGCTTGGAGGACAGGTTCCTTGGAGGACAAGTTCCTTTGAGGACAGGTTGCAGGATGACAGGTTGCAGGAGGACTGGTTGTAGGAGGACAGGTTGTAGGAGGACAAGCTGTAGGACAGGTTGCTTGGAGAACAGGTTGCTTGGAGGACAGGTTGTAGGGGGACAGGTTGCAGGAGGACAGGTTGTAGGAGGACAGGCTGTAGAGGGACAGGTTGCAGGAGGACAGGCTGCTGGAGGACAGGTTGCAGGAGGACAGGTTGCAGGAGGACAGGTTGTAGGAGGACAGGTTGCTTGGAGACTGTCACAACGCTTTGACGAAGATTCTCTCTCTTGGCGTTTATAGTTCAATTGGCTGGAAATTAGCCAATAAATTGTTCAGGCTAGGTTCAAGTTCAAGTATATTGAACAAATAAAATACATCTCAAGAGAATAGACCATCTTAAGCTATCTCTACCCTCGTTAAAGCTGATATAGCCAGCTTTCTTAATCTGTTAGTTTTGCTGCTGAGTATTTGTGTCATCACTCACCATTTTTTCATGAGTATTGATGAGTATTACATGTGGGTTTGTGTGGCTTTATAACCTGCTTGGTTCAGCTGCTCTCTTCAGAGGAACACTGTGTTGCGTTATTTTGTGTGTTCCGCTCTCACTGATTTTAGATACAGGGAGAATTGTTATATTTGGGAGGTGGGGGAGGGAGAAAGATAGCAATATGAGGGAAGGAATGAGGAATGAATATGAGAATGTGAGGAGCGATGGAGAGGGGACGTGAGTCCAGAAATGAAAGTGAAAACATTAAAGGTGGTGAGGGCTGAAAATAGGGGGGAGGATAGGGTTGAGAGTGGGGTGGGGAGGGTTGAGAATGGGGGTGGGGGGAGTGTGGAACAGGGGTGAAGGGAAGGGAGAGGAACGGTAGGATGAGGATAGATACCGATGGGATGGGTTAGGTGGGAGGGTTGGGTAAGGCAGTTGGAATATTCAGGTTTGATTAATTGGCTGATTGTATATGACCAGAAGTTGTTAATGGGAAGGATAGTAGGATACTGGAAGAGGTGGAGTGGGCAAGGATGTCAGACAATGTGATGGGAAGAAATGGGAAGGAGAAGAGTAGAGAGTAGAGTAGAGAGTAGGAAAGAAAAAGAGGAATGGGATTGGAAGGATAGTGAAGAAAGAACAAGAGAAAGAGCGCGGTAAGAAGCGAGAGTAGGAGAAAGATAGTAAGGAAGGAAAGGGTAGATGGAAGGAGTATAATGGAGAGGGAAAAGGGAGATGAGGAAGGAGAGGGAAAATATATTGGTGCAAGAGAGAGAGAGAGAGAGAGAGAGAGAAGAGAATGAAAGCAAATAAACAATTAGTGTAAACAAACGAATAGGGCAGAGGAAGATGGAAGGGGAGAAGGAAAGGTAAGCAATGAAGGAGGAAAGGAAAAGTGAACAAGGAATGAGAGGAAGACAATATTCAAATCCCAAAAATAAGATAAGAAAGAAAAAACATGGAAAAATGATAGCTTCTTCAAATTGGAAGACAGTCTGACAAAAACACATTGGTCGCAGCTGGAAAATCATGAATCAGAGAAATGTAATGAAATTTTCGTACCCGTTCAGGTGGTCAAAGAAGCGGAATGCACGGGAAGAAATTGTGGAAAATCCCATTAACCACATAGATCATGAACTGTAAATAGGAGCCAGTAATCACTGTTTTAATCTTCGAAAATAGTGATAAAATAAGTCACAGACGCAAAATAGGGGGCGAATGTAAGGCTTGCATACCGGAAATGGAGAATATATCTGAAGGGCAGAAAATCTCGGAGGGAGGGTATAATGATATGATAATGTAGATATAATGTAGATATGATAGAGTCCAATAGTCTCAGGAACTTTTACACCAGTTGATTGACAGTTGAGAGGTGGGGTCAAAGAGCCGTAGCTCAACCTCCCCAAGCACAATTAGGCGAGTACAACTAGATAACCACAATGACATTTGATAGCATAACGAATTCACACAAAGCGAAAACAAATACGAATCAACTTCATACAAACGTGAGAACACAAACACTAAAGAGATACTTCAGGAAAAACTCATTATTTAATAAAGAATAAAACATTCCTACAAATATGTATCAGCCGACATATTCTTAAATAAGAACCCATAAAACCCTTTCTTAGCGGGTTCAAGGTACCCACAGAGGTCTGGAGCAGTCGTCTCTGCCCTGGGCATTATGTCAACAATACCGAGTGGGAGATATTTTCCATGTTGTCGTGACATATTTTCCAAAGTTGTATCTCTTTATTTACTACTAGTTTTTGTTTGTTTTTGTATTAAATTGTATTAGTGGAAATGGCAGAATGCAGCCGAATCATATATCATACGCCGAGGGAATACCATTCCCCCATTAAGTTCATAAAATGCTCCCCTAATGTGATAACGAAGGTAGTGACGCGATAACCAAGAGATGACGCAAGGGTGGCGGTGACGCTAGCTCAAGGTAAGATGTCGGCGGAGTACATGTTCTCGCAGATCCCCACAAATGGTCGGGACTCTCGTGTTAGTCTTAGACAAACTCGCCCACGGCTCCTGGTGGCTGTGTTTACGCTCTTGTCTCCACACACACACACACACACACACTCGGTCGACAAACAAAAGCTTTCTACTCCGTGAACGAACTCAAACCTGTATGGCTGGCCTGGCCCGCTCCGGGGCTGGCCACTAGGAGCAAAAACATCTTTTCCTAATGTAACGAAGGAGAGTTAGAGGGAGGGAAGAAAAGAGAAAGGAACAATGTAGGAGAGAGAGAGAGAGAGAGAGAGAGAGAGAGAGAGAGAGAGAGAGAGAGAGAGAGAGAGAGAGAGAGAGAGAGAGAGAGAGAGAGAGAGAGAGAGATTTAGACAAGCAGAGCAGATTGAGATGGATCCTGTATGTATACCTGAGTTAATGTTGAGAGAACATAAAAGGAAGAGATTCAGTTCTCCCTGAATTCTCTCGTTTATTTTTAACTAAGACTAGAGTTCCTTTGGGATTGTTCCAACGTTCAGAATTAAATTACAATCTAAGAGATCCTACATCAGCTCATCTGAAGCCTGTTCTTAGAAACTCCTTTTGGTGAGCCATTTTATTTAATAGACATTAAGAATACAATTTAATTCTAAGAAACAGTGAAATAGGAGAACAGGATGAATCAGGAGCCAGGTGTATGTGGTTATCTTGAGATGATTTCGGGGCTTTAGTGTCCCCGCGGCCCGTTCCTCGACCAGACCTCCACCCCACAGGAAGCAGCCCGTGATAGCTGACTAACTCCCAGGTACCTATTTTACTGCTAGGTAACAAGGACATAGGGTGAAAGAAACTCTGCCCATTGTTTATCTCCGGCGCCCGGGATCGAACCCGGGACCACAGGATCATAAGTCCAGCGTGCTGTCCGCTCGGCCGACCGGTTCCCTGTGTGTTAAAACTTTCATCTGGTCAGTTGTCTTAATGTCACATATATCTACATATGGAGTAAATATGTTCCAAACGGGAGTCACCCGAGGCAGGAATGATCGCTGATGCAGTGAAGTCCTTAAGGCCAGCACGAGGCTGTTGACTGCTGAACGCCTTGTGTTGTAACTGCCAATTTCTGCGTCTCAAGGAAATTGGGACAGATGGGGAAATCTTTGAGAATATTTGTGTGGTACATTTGTGATTTGTGTGGGAGTCGGTCGGCCGAGCGGACAGCACGCTGGACTTGTGATCCTGTGGTCCTAGGTTCGATCCCAGGCGCCGGCGAGAAACTATGGGCAGAGTTTCTTTCACCCTATGCCCCTGTTACCTAGCAGTAAAATAGGTACCTGGGTGTTAGTCAGCTGTCACGGGCTGCTTCCTGGGGGTGGAGGCCTGGTCGAGGACCGGGCCGCGGGGACACTAAAACCCCGAAATCATCTCAAGATAACCTCAAGATCTCAAGATACATAGCAGTAAGTCCGCCGACATTTCTGCGATGTTGAAGGCTAGCAATCCGTCCTCTTAAAAATAACGTCACTTTTCGCCCTATGGCCAAATTTGGACGTAATTTGAAATGAAATCGACTCACAAAAGTGACGTACTGTTCCGTTTTCTGTTTGAGTCGTCCGGCTTACTCGGTAAGGTTAGAAGAGGAAACTTTCAATTAACGTTTTTCATAACGTTCTGAAACTTTATGAGAATTTCCTGCCTACCTAACCTACCAGAGGACCCTTAACTTACTATTGTTGAAAAAAATCCCAAATTTATTTTCATTTTTTTTTCAAATTACGTCCATTTTCGGCCATACGGGCAAACGGCCTAAAGCGACGTTATTTTTAAGAGGACCGGTTGCGACTCCAGACTTGAGAGGAATTTTCTGCTCGATTTTCCACTTTGCTCAAACTTCTGTCAAATGAGAGGACACAGGCCGAGAAGATAAGTATTCCGTCAGACAAATAGATATATAGAATAATAGATAGAAGGCTGGTTGTTAAGTAGATAGAGAGCTGGTTATCAAGTAGATAGAGAGCTGGTTATCAAGTAGATAGAGAGCTGGTTATCAAGTCGATAGAGAGCTGGTTATCAAGTAGATCGAGAGCTGGTTATCAAGTAGATAGAGAGCTGGTTATCAAGTAGATAGAGAGCTGGTTATCAAGTAGATAGAGAGCTGGTTATCAAGTAGATAGAGAGCTGGTTATCAAGTAGATAGAGAGCTGGTTATCAAGTAGATAGAGAGCTGGTTATCAAGTAGATAGGTATTACTCTTAGATAAGTAGGTAGGGAGGCTGATAAGCAAGCAGGTATCGTAGACAGGTAGACATGTACAAGGTAACATTGTAGACATATATTGAGGTAAGTTAGACATATAAGGCGTTAGAGGTAGACAGAGAAGTAGTGAAGTAGATAGGGCGATAGCGAGGTACAAAAACAGGTAGTGAAGTAGACAGGGGGATGCAGTAGACAGGACGATAGCGAGGTACAAAAACAGGTAGTGAGGTTTCTTAAGGAAACTAAATATAAAACTGCGTTGATACGTTTGACTGTTGTGGTTGGTCGTTCACTCCTGATGGGTGTTAGCTACCGTGAACACATTTCCTTCTCCTATAACACACCCCTCAGCCCCCTTCCTCCTCCCTCTTTCCTTCCCCCTCCCTCTTCCCCCCCCCCCCTTCCCCCTTGGTGGGCTATTTTAGCCCTCCCGGATACGCTACTTGGTACTTTTTTTTGTTACTTTGTGGCAAAAGGTGCCATGATAGAACACATTATATGACAATAATTGCAGGAGTGGAGGGTCAAGCGCTTCCGTGCTTGTTCCTGCTACCGCACCTCCGTAGGGGTGGGGTGAGGCGGTGGGGGGATTGATGGGGGTGTGATGGGGTGTGTGTGGGGCAGGTGGAGGGGAATTGAAGAGGTGAGGGAGTTGGGGGGGGGGGGGGAAGGAGCAGTTAGGAACTCTCTGAAGGTCGTTGATTTTAGGTGGACTCACCTATTTGTATTTTTCTACTATGTGGCTGCCAGATCGAGCTTCAGATATTGGACCTTATGGTATGGTCTTGCGAGCTGTAGCTCCTGGGTCGTGGTGGTGGCAATCGAGGGATTTCTCCCCTCTTGTTTTTGTTAGTGTGACGGTAACGCGTTGGTGTTCGGCTGTTCAAAGCTAGGGGTATGGCCTCGTCACATAGAATTAAAAAAAAATAGAAAATCTGGAACTTCGTCTGTGGTAAGGTAAGGAGAAGACACACAAAACACAAGTAAATTTTAACAATGCAATTTTAATTACGTTAGATAAACAAAACATGAATAAAATGGACATACAAATTCGTATAATAAAATCAATCAATCAAAATAATAAGAATAATTAAATGGAAAAAATGAAAAGTTACGTTAAGACAAGTGAGCAATAACAAGCTGTGCAATATATAATAAAATGAGAGGTGCGGGAATATTGGCTTTAAGCTATCACCTCTCTTAGTACACTTAAGCCAAAGCTCAGTCTACCAGGAAGAAGTGTTAACCGTATGAAAGCACTGAATATTCTGAGGACTGAGGTCGTGGCGGCCCCAGACATCAAGTAGTATGGGGGGGGTGGAGTGCAGTTGCAGCCAGACCGGCGGCCAATCAGCGAGTAGCCGGCAACAAGACAGGTAGTTTGGCGGTTTGAGGCTGAGCAGGTGTCCCTGGCTGCATACGTTTTGCGCTCTGGCAAACCTTGGAGATGTTGTTGTCGTTGTTGGACATTTCTTTCATAGTAGTTTTATATATTTGTAGTGACGTATTTTTGGAGGGAAGAGCAGGCTCAATCTCTTGAAGGAGATTATCGTCACATTAGTATCCTCCCTAAGCCCTATGACAAGACTTGTGCTCAAAGGTCCTAATAAATTTTACTGGTAAAAAGTGTTATTAGTTGATAGCACCCCATAGATTAGTTAATACAGCCCCTTAGATGGCTGTAATCAGCGGTGCTAGGGGTGTCTCTCTCTCTGTCTCTCTCTTTCTCTGTATCTTTCTCTGTCTCTCTTTCTCTGTCTCTCTTTCTCTGCCTCTCTTTCTCTGTCTCTCTTTCTCTGTCTCTCTTTCTCTGTCTCTCTCTCTCTCTCTCTCTCTCTCTCTCTCTCTCTCTCTCTCTCTCTCTCTCTCTCTCTCTCTCTCTCTCTCTCTCTCTCTCTCTCTCTCTCTCTCTCTCTCTCTCCCTCTCTCTCTCTCTCTCTCTCTCTCTGTCTCTCTCTCCCCCCTCTCCCTCCCACGCCTTCCTCCTTTCCTTCCCCCCTTCCATCCTCCCTTCTTTCCTCTCCGTCTCCCCTCCAGTTCTCTCCCACTCATGTCCCTCGATGCGCAACGACTCGAGCAAACAATGCAAAGCTGAACTTTAAATTGGTTAAATACCCAGAAATGTCAAGTTCAAACTGGCTCTTATGAACTTTGAGGAGCTAAGTAAGGCCAAGCTGAAAGTTAATGGGTCAGACTTCACTGAGACCTTTGTTTATAGACTGTCCAGCTTATCCAAAAACCATTACCCAAGACTCTTGAAACTAATAGACCCGTAGATTCAGACTTTCATTTCTAAGAACAGTAGGAAAGTCTTGAGTCCACTACAAGTTTCAGCTAACACTACAAGTGTTTAGTTTAGTATAAACATAAACCTTTGAAGTGTAAACATAACTTTCCTTTAAGCGTACATGCGAGTACTGGAGACTCTAAACATTATGATTAGTGACTATTGTGTTACTTAATAATTTGCACCTTATACTTAATATAAATTGTTTTTATATACGTGTTTACGACAGGTTTAAATAAGGGAAGCAAAATATACCGTGCTAGAACGTTGGTGCCACTGGGAAAAAAAACACTAAATTGGAAAGTTAACTATATAAGGAAAGTTGAAGATTCTGGGAAAAGAAAAGATCATCTGAGATTAATTGAAGGATTTTCTTTGAAGTGTTTTGTCATGTGGAAGTGTTTTCCTCATTTACATGTTTGTAAAAGATGTTTTCTGACCTCTTTTACAAAGTGTCAAAAAAAAAAATCGCTATATTGAGTGGAAAACTTATAGGACTTACTCTAACATTGTTGAGGACAGGAAACTCAGTATATCTATCGAGGTCTCGCTTGGTTAATGTCAGCATCTCACTAACAATAACTGAGATATACAAACACAGAGATGTATATATACCCGCGTCTCGGTGTATACCGTACAGTAGGGTACTGTAGTTATACCCATATGACTTGCTTTACGTAAATATAATAACAAATAATTAAAACTTCAATGTGAATCTGGCAGCCAAACAGGAGTCAAATCAAAACCAAAGTTAAAACAAAAAACTTATTTAATAAAACAAAATAAAAGTTACTTTGACACCTGCAATAAAACTGGCTATGTACCTGTAACTTAGAAGACAAAAGTACAGTAAAATTACAAACACTAATTTCAACTTAAAATGACCCGGATAAAAAGTATAAAAATACAGCACTACCATTTATCATCCCAGATAACACAATTGTTATCTGGGATGATAACAACTCTGTAAGAGTTGTTAACACAACTCTTACAGAGTTGTGTACCTCAACTCCTTATCCCTATTACGAAGCCAATAGGACTGGCTTCGTGAATTAAACTTATGACATTCTCAAGCAAGGACAAAAGTCGACATGATCCCAACGTACAAGATACAATGGGAAATTTATAAAGTGGATTCAAACACACTTTTACCAGATAAGCGAACACTGGAACGAAGAGCAAAAGTGGAAGTTGGAAACACAGATAAATCAGAGGATTGTAACGGATATGATGACTAAGATTTGTGATAGGACGGAGGGAAGGAGTGGTGCCCCAACTACTTAAGCTATCGGGGATCGAACGATGACCTGTAATAAGCGAGGTGCATCGCTGTACCGACCAGTCCAAGTGGTTGGTAGTGAGAGTGGTAAACATGTAGTAGGAGCTGGAACTAGGAGGAGTAGCTGTAACTACCCTTCCCCATCTTCAAGACTAGTATGATAGTGTTCTGAATAGTATGGAGGCATCTTACTGTGGGTGGGGGCCCGAGAGCTAAATCACACACACACACACACACACACACACACACACACACACACACACACACACACACACACGACCAAAGAGCCAGAGCTCAACCCCCGCAAACACAACTTGGTGAGTACACTCAAACATACACTCACACACTCACACTTATACTCACAAGCATTGTGTGTGATTGTGAGTTTCACTAACAAGCATTCCTTGTAAAGTACTAGAAAGATTAATCAGGTTAAGACTTATTATACACACTTAGAGAAAGTTAGGTTTAAAAACACACACAACATGGGTTTGAGAGAGGGAAATCCTGCCTTACAAACCTTTTGGAATTCTATGATAAAGTAACAAGAATAAGGCAGGACAGAGAAGTTGGGCAGACTGCATATTTCTGGACTGCCAAAAAGCCTTTGATAGAGTACCGCCCAAGAGACTGTTATTTAAACTTGAGAGGCAGGCGGGAATAAGCGGAAAGCCGTAGGAACTACCTAACAGGGAGGAGCCAGAGAGTAACAGTCAGGGGCGAGAAGTCGGACTGGCGAACAGTAACGAGTGGAGTACCTCAAGGATCGGTGCTGGGACCAGTTCTGTTTCTAATATACGTGAATGACATGTTTACAGGAGTACAGTCCTATATGTCGATGATCGCAGATGACGCGAAATTAATAAGACGAGTTGTGACAGATGAGGATTGTAGGATACTCCAAGAGGACTTGAACAAGCTGCAGAGATGGTCAGAGTTGGAATTCAACACGAGCAAATGTAAAGTTATGGAAATGGGATCAGGTGACAGGCGACCAAAGGGACAGTACACAATGAAGGGGAACAGCCTACCTGTGACAACGCGAGAAAGAGACCTGGGCGTGGACGTAACACCTAATCTAACTCCTGAGGCACATAAAATCGGATAACGACAGCAGCGTTATCTACGCTAGCAACAGTTAGAACATCATTCAGAAACCTAAGTAAGGAGGCATTTGGAGCGCTTTACACTGCCTACGTGAGACCAGTCTTAGAGTATGCCGCGCTATCATGGAGTCCCCATTTGAAGAAACACATAAGAAAACAGGTAAAGGTTCAAAAATTTGCGACGAGGCTCGTCCTAGAGTTACGAGGGATGGGGGCATGAAGAGCGACTGAAGGAACTGAACCTTACGACACTAGAAAAAGGAGGAAATGGACGATATGATACAAACATAAAATACTCAGGGGGACTGATAGAGTGGAAATAGACGAAATGTTCACACTGAATACCAACAGAACGAGGGGACATGGGTGGAAGCTGGAAACCCAGATAAGTCACAGAGATGTTAGAAAATTTTCTTTTAGCGTGAGAGTAGTGGAAAAATGGAATGCACTTAAGAAGAAGGTTGTTGAAGCAAACACTATTCTTAATTTTTAAAACTTGATATAGTAGGGAAATAAGACAGGAGTGATTGGTTTAACAACCGGTGCTAGAAAGGTGGGATCCAAAAGCCAATGCTCGTTCCTGCAGGCACAAATAGGCGAGTACAAATAGGTAAGTACATATATTCTCACCCATGGCCACACCCACACACTCCCCACCACCCATGGCCACATCCACACACTCCCCAACACCCATGGCCACACCCACACACTCCCCATCACCCATGGCCACACCCACACACTCCCCACCACCCTTGGCCACACCCACACACTCCCCAACACCCATGGCCACACCCACACACTCCCCAACACCCATGGCCACACCCACACACTCCCCACCACCCTTGGCCACACCCACACACTCCCCAACACCCATGGCCACACCCACACACTCCCCAACACCCATGGCCACACCCACACACTCCCCACCACCCTTGGCCACACCCACACACTCCCCAACACCCATGGCCACACCCACACACTCCCCACCACCCTTGGCCACACCCACACACTCCCCATCACCCATGGTCACATCCACACACTCCCCACCACCCATGGCTACACCCACACACTCCCCACCACCCTTGGCCACATCCACACACTCCCCAACACCCATGGCCACACCCACACACTCCCCACCACCCTTGGCCACATCCACACACTCCCCAACACCCATGGCCACACCCACACACTCCCCACCACCCTTGGCCACACCCACACACTCCCCATCACTCATGGTCACACCCTCACACTCCCCATCACCCATGGCCACACCCACACACTCCCCACCACCCATGGCCACACCCACACACTCCCCACCACCCATGGCTACACCCACACACTCCCCATCACCCATGGCCACACCCACACACTCCCCATCACCCTTGGCCACACCCACACACTCCCCAACACCCACGGCCACACCCACACACTCCCCAACACCCACGGCCACACCCACACACTTCCCAACACCCATGGCCACACCCACACACTCCCCAACACCCATGGCTACACCCACACACTCCCCAACACCCATGGCCACACCCACACACTCCCCACCACCCATGGCCACACCCACACACTCCCCAACACCCACGGCCACACCCACACACTCCCCAACACCCATGGCCACACCCACACACTCCCCATCACCCATGGCCACACCCACACACTCCCCAACACCCATGGCCACACCCACCCCCACCCCAACACCCACACTTTGACACCAATGACCGTGAACTTTGCGGAACTTAATGGGGGTAGTGATGGGGGTGTTTGTGTCGGTGTTGTGTTAAGGGGAACGCTCTGAAATGGGGGGAAAATGGGGGAAATAGGTTGGTGGGGGAGGGGAAGGGGCGCCGTAGCGAAATATGTCCTTCATGGCTCGTTGTTCGAGCGATGACAGCCAGTTGACGGCTATAAAGGTGGTTTCACCCACCACAACTCACATATTCCTGTCTGTCTGTCTGCTTCCGTCACTCTGTCCATTATTGTGATTGCGTGGCCTTCATCCTGTCCATTGATCTCTGTCTTCCTGTCTGTCACGACCACGACATACAGGACACAGTACAGCTCCTGTGATGCAAATTTCATTCATTTTATCTTCATTCTTGAACGCGTGTGAAATACAGTTCCCTCCGTGGTTCAGTGGTAAGACACTCGCCTGGCGTCACCCGAGCGCTTTGGCTAGGGTTCGTATCCTGGCCGGGGGAGGGGGGGGGGGATTGACTGGGCGCCAATCCTTAACTGTAGCCTCTGTTTACCCAACAGTAAAATGGGTACCTGTTTGTTAAACGATTTGGCAGGTCGTGTATATATATATATATATATATATATATATATATATATATATATATATATATATATATATATATATATATATATATATATACATATATATATATATATATATATATATATATACATATATATATATATATATATATATATATATATATATATATATATATATATGTATATATATATATATATATATATATATATATATAAATTTGAAATTATTTCATGCGTCTATTTAAAATTACAATATAATCCAATTTTGGCTAGAATTCTAATTCCAATTTTTATTTTTATTCCGAATACATTATAGTGAAATTATAGGTATAATTATAGGGAGATGTTGAAATTACAGGCACTCATAAGATCATGGGTAAATAGTAGACACAATTATAGGGACAGACTTCGCTATTCAGATGCGAACGACTTATCAGCCTCGTCTCACTAGCGAGATAGCTGTGGTATGAGCACACAGTGAGGGGGAACCATGGCCAACCAGCTGGATCATAGGGGGATCGAGCGACGACCTGCAAGAAGCACGATTGTCGCTCTACCGACCAATTTAAGTGGATCTTGGACCCTTTAGCGAGAATAAGTGTAAAGCATTAAATCATCGCAGAATGAACAAGTTCTCTGACTCCCAGTTTGTCTTACTCTATCTACTGTCGTTGGCAACCATCTCAGCTTCCCAGTTTCATATTCCTTCCCGCCCTCCGTCTTCTCTATTCACCGTCTCCCGCCGTGTGACCCCGTCTTGACACGGACCTATTCCGACGGCACTGAGCTACAAGGAAAACCTTCACTGCGCTTCGGGTTGGATATTGTCTGCTCGTTCTAGCATTTCTTTTTTCTTTTGTTATTTTTTCTCTGAAGGATCGAGTTCCAAGGACGGTGGGATACAATGGCTTATAGAAGGTCCGATTTTCTCTCTCCTTTGTTACAAGGAAGAGAGTTCTGGCCATTTATTTTCGCAGAGAGAGTTCTGCTAGCTACTTGGGCTGAGTGAATATCCTTCCTCACTGTATATACATTATCTCTAGTTCCCTGAATCCGGATTGAATTCGTTCTGGGTTTCTGTAAACGCTTGGGTGATCAACTTGTTGTTCCGCAAGCTACGTGGTCGTGGCAGGCTTCTGTCGATTAATTAAAGCTGGCATAGCTTGCGTCTTCCTGAGATCCCAGCAAGCTCTCTCTCTCTCTAGAATTTGCATTCTTCAATCTGTAGACCCGGATGCAAATTGAGCTACAAGAACTCTCTCTTTGTTAATGTTTCCCATAAGCATAATCTTACTTTCTTTTCCTGAGGGGAAAAGCTTACTTCTTACTCCTTATTCATGATGGTGTTTTAATTTTTTTTAACTCCTTTTGTTTCAAAGGAAATTACTTCTCTAAGATTTTTTTCAGTGTTGTATTTGGTTCCCCTCTATAACCAGTTGTTATTGTACAGTAAAATATAATGTACATTATGTATTTCTTAACATTAATACACGTTCCTCTTTATGGGTCTGTCAGGGTGGAGAGGGTGATATCTACTCTTATGATTTTGTCAGGTATATGATATCTTCTTTTTCTGGGTCTGCCAGGTGGGTGATATCTTCTGTATGCGTCTATTTCTCTCATGAATCCTATTGCATTTATCAATTAATCAGCTGAAGGGAAATTTAACTCGGTCCTCCATTGAGGTTCATGGTCACATTTCTGCGATCAGAAACCATTTCTACAGTGGCATTTAGAGTGGCATACACACTGGAGTGGAACCTAGAACGGAGCCTGGCATGGAACCTGAAATGGAACCTGAATTGCAAACTCAATGCTCCTCATACCATTTTAAACAATTTTGTTCGTGTTTATCAGTGTCTCTCTGAACCTCTACATTTGTAGTTACTGTTTGTGTCGACATAATTTAGCATTTATCTCGTAGCCTTTCTAACGAATCTATTTTTCTTCTAATATATCTACTATATAAATATATTTCTCTTTAAGACACACATACATACATATCTCCAGTGATCCCCCCGAACGCTGTCCACTCTGCCACGAGGCCTCCAAGCAGGTCTGAGGTCTGTGACTTCTACATCTGCCAACCTCAGTTTCTGGATTATGAACTGTCTGCGGCCATTCCATCAGTTTCTCCCGTTGTCCCATATCAGTGTTTTTCGTCAGTGTCATTAACTGAGCCATCAGTGT
The DNA here is from genome assembly GCF_040958095.1 of Procambarus clarkii. Lineage (NCBI taxonomy): Eukaryota > Metazoa > Arthropoda > Malacostraca > Decapoda > Cambaridae > Procambarus > Procambarus clarkii. The sequence continues at coordinate 3,225,302 of NC_091185.1, forward strand.
CATTAACTGAGCCATCAGTGTCATTAACTGAGCCATCAGTGTCATTAACTGGGCCGTCAGTGTCATTAACTCAGCCATCAGTGTCATTAACTCAGCCATCAGTGTCATTAACTGAGCCATCAGTGTCATTAACTCAGCCATCAGTGTCATTAACTCAGCCATCAGTGCCATTAACTCGGCCATTAGTGTCATTAACTCAGCCATCAGTGTCATTAACTGAGCCATCAGTGTCATTAACTGAGCCATCAGTGTCATTAACTCAGCCATCAGTGTCATTAACTCAGCCATCAGTGCCATTAACTTGGCCATCAGTGTCATTAACTCAGCCATCAGTGTCATTAACTCAACCATCAGTGTCATTAACTCAGCCATCAGTGCCATTAACTCGGCCATCAGTGTCATTAACTCAGCCATCAGTGTCATTAACTCAGCCATCAGTGTCATTAACTCAGCCATCAGTGTCATTAACTCAGCCATCAGTGCCCTTAACTCAGCCATCAGTGCCATTAACTCAGCCATCAGTGCCATTAACTCAGCCATCAGTGTCATTAACTCAGTCATCAGTGCCATTAACTCAGCCATCAGTGCCATTAACTCAGCCATCAGTGCCATTAACTCAGCCATCAGTGCCATTAACTCAGCCATCAGTGCCATTAACTCAGCCATCAGTGCCATTAACTCAGCCATCATATACTTAGCCTGGTTGCAGCGAGGAATCCAAGAAGATGGACCAACACGAACAGTCAAGTGAATGTTATGAGTGTGAACAGTCACACTCATTGCGGCGTGACTGTCATTCTTCAACTATATTGCTTACTTCCTTTTTATATAAACATTTTGATGACTTTCATTGAATCGTGTTGTTCCGCTTGCTCATTGAAATACTAAAAGATTTAAATTAGTTATTCCGTTGGTGTCCTAGATCCGGATTCATCCTTGGATCCGGATTCATCCTTGGATCCGGATTCATCCTTGGTAGAGTTTCCGACAACGACTCATGACTGTCTCGAGGTTGTTTTCCCCTGTGTCTGGTTTCTGCTAAAGTGGTTTCAATGACATACGCAGAACACCTTCCCGCCGGAGGGTGATTAATGTCTGCGTTCCTCGTTCCTGGAATCCGGATGTTTCCGCGCCAATATTCTGGAGACCTCGCGTGCTTGGATGAGATATGAGTCACAATAACGTGGCTAAAGTAAGTTGACCAGACCACACACTAGAAGGTGAAGGGACGACGACGTTTTGGTCTGTCCTGGACTATTCTCAAGTCGATTGTGAATGGTCCAGGACGGACCGAAACAACGTCGTCGTCGTCCCTTCACCTTCTAGTGTGTGGTCTGCTCAACTTGGATGAGATATATATACCCTCACTGAGTGAGTGCACAAACAGTTTAGTGGAAGTCGTTGGTGGTGTGCCGACGATGTGTCATAGGGATTTTGCTGTATACAGGTGAAGTTTTTTTTTTGTTTTTAATATTTTATAGTGTTTAGTATCTTCTTCTATCTTGAGGTTATCTTGAGATGATTTCGGGGCTTTTTTAGTGTCCCCGCGGCCCGGTCCTCGACCAGGCCTCCACTCCCAGGAAGCAGCCCGTGACAGCTGACTAACACCCAGGTACCTATTTTACTGCTAGGTAACAAGGGCATAGGGTGAAAGAAACTCTGCCTATTGTTTCTCGCCGGCGCCTGGGATCGAACCCAGGACCACAGGATCACAAGTTCCAGCGTGCTGTCCGCTCGGCTGACTGGCTAGTAAGGTTAATGTGTTATAGGGCTGATGTTCATGAGTGATTATATTGGCTTAAAACGTTAATTGCGAGAGATGTTTAATAGGCGGCCGTTTTGCAGGGACCTGACACGTTTCAGCACGCAATCATAGCCGTTTCAGAAGGCAAACAGCAGTTAAGGAACTGTTGTTTGCCGTTAATGAAACAGGTCATGAAAGAGAACAAAATATGACAAGCACACAGAAAACGACAGAGAGGTGTGCGAAGACATGAAGAGAATACAGGAGGTCGTCACAATAGAGCTCGAGGAAGTGCTTGAAAGGATCGAGACGGTGTTGAGCCGAGGAGATACTGGAGGACATTGTGATTACCAACAATGAGAACGTCTGCCGGAACTAGATGGAGATATGTCTATTGAGCCCCGCAGAATCTGTATATGTAGAAAATGGCAACCAACATAATGTCATTGTAAGAGGGAAGACTAAACTATTAGCCTTTTGTCTTTACGTTGCATAGCATGCAAGGTGATGAAAAAGGTTGCAAGGAAAACTTGTAGCAAATCTGGTGTGTAAAGACTTCGTAATACATCGCCAACACGTGTTGATTATCTTATCTTATCTCTCGAACCTAATTATAATTACAAGCAGTCTGAATTCAGACCAGTAAAGGAGGTGGTGGGCAGATGGTATATTTAGGACTGCCAGGAAGCCTTCGATACAGTGCCTGGCAACAAACTGTGTTCTTAAGATGGAGGAGGAGGCATAGGTGAGAGGGAAGGTGCTCCAGTGAATAAGTAAATATATGATCAACAGACAACAGCAAGTCACACTTAAGGGTGACAAGAGAGGTTAGGTGACGCCATCGGAGTCCTACAGGGCTCTGTACTCTAGCCTAACCTGTTCCTGATTTATTTAAATTCCGAAAAAAAAAATAATTTCAGTTAATGTGTGCTGATAATGCAACAATTATGAGGAGAGGATATCAGGAGAAAGCACTAAGCAATTAGGACTTGAAAGCATTTGGAAGACATACACACACAAATCACAATAGCGTGATATATCAAATGAATAAATCAACAAGGGCCGTGATGAGGGTTCGAACTTACGTCCAGGATGATACCCCGACGCGCCTTAATCGACTGGGCCACGACATGAATAATAATTGCAACCGGGATTGCTATTGCTTTCACACGGATCCCGCAGTCTCTCAGAGACACAAACCGGGGTTTTACACAATTCCCCCCTCCCCTTCCATGCACTAGAAGTAGAGGTAGAACAACTTGTTGACAGAGCCCGGGTGCATTGGGGAATTGAGTAAAACCCCGATTTGTGTTTCGGAGGTTAAGATAGGTTAGGTAAGGTTGGTTAGGTAAGGTTTGTTAGGTAAGGTTGGTTAGGTTAGGTTAGGTAAGGTTGGTTAGGTTCGGTCATATATCTACGTTAGTTTTAACTCAAATTAAATAAACTTAACTTATACATAATGAAATGGATAGCTTTGTCATTTCATAAGGAAAAAAATCGAAAAATATATAAATTCAGGAAAACTTGGCTTATTAGGCAAATCGGTTCTTGCATAGTATGAGAGTACTGCGTTCTGGCTACTAGGTACAATATATATATTTATATATATTTATATATTATATATATAAATATATATATATATATATTTATATATATATATATATATATATATATATATATATATATATATATATATATATATATATATATATATATGTAGTAGATATGATAGAGGAACGTAGATCAAGAGTCAGAACATTAAACAACCGTCGGCTAGAGAGGCGGGGTCCAAGAGCTAACAGCTCCACCCTGCAGGCACACATAGCAAGTACAAACACACACTCACACGTCAGATGTAAAGGAATGGCGGACAATAGCAATGTAGTAGGAATTATTTGGAAACATTATTAAAATAACAATTTTCAGAATTTTTTTTCAACCAGGCAACTTGCAGTATTGAGCAAGAGGCTCAGGTCAAAGGTCAGGCACAGGGAGATGGAGCTCCCAGCAGGGAGGATGGGGCTGTAAGGCCTCCTCGATGCTTGTAGCACACAGGCATGTGCTCTCAGGCCTAGTGTGTGTTCACCTAGTTATATTCACCTAGGCCTGGTCAAGGACCGGGCCGCGGGGACACTAAAGCCCCGAAATCAACTCAAGATAACCTCAAGATAACCACCTAGTTGTGCTTGCAAGGGTTGAGCTCTGCTCTTTCGGCCCGCCTCTCAACTGTCAATCAATCAACTGTAACTAACTACTAACTATTTTTTTCCACACACGCACACACACACACACACACACACACACACACACACACACACACACACACACACACACACACACACACACACACACACACACACACACACACACACACACAATATGTAGTGGAAAAATGGAATGCACTTGGGGAACAGGTTGTGGAAGCAAATACTATTCATACTTTTTAAACAGGTATGATAGGGAAATGGGACAGGAGTCATTGCTGTAAACAACCGATAGCTGGAAAGGCGGGATCCAAGAGTCAATGCTCGATCCTGCAAGCACAAATAGGTGAGTACAAATAGGTGAGTACACACAGGAAGCAGCTCCGTAACAGCTGTCTAACTCCCGGGGTGCCTATTTTAATGCTAGGTAACAGGTGCAGCAGGATGAAAGAAACTCTGCCCATTTTGTTTCTTCCTGCCCCCGGGAATCTAACCCCGGTCCACATGACTACGTATCAAGCGTGCGTGTGTGTGTGTGTGTGTGTGTGTGTGTGTGTGTGTGTGTGTGTGTGTGTGTGTGTGTGTGTGTGTGTGTGTGTGTGTACTATCTAGCTACCAAAATATCTATTGACCTTGATAGAGGCAGGAAGTTTGTGGTTTATGGAGGGGGTCTTCCATATAGTGTGATGGTGATCGTTGTTAGCTGTGGTGTGATGGTGAGCGTTGTCAGCTGTGGTGTGATGGTGATCATTATCACCTGTGTTGTGATGGTGAGCAATGTTCTTGCTTCAGCTTCGTCAGCATGCAAACACTTCAACATGTTTATTGCTCAATGGGAACACAATCACTTCTTGTCGTCTGCTCTGCAACATGACCTGGAAACATGTTAGCTCTGGGGCCTGGAATGACCTGGAAATGTGCCAGATATGATATGTGGGATGACCTGGACACATGTAAGCTGAGGGGGAGCCTGGGATAACTCCTGAACAAGGCAGCTGTAGTGTCCAGGATATGTGTAACAATGCTCTCAATAAAGAAGTGGTCAGTATTTGTATTTGTCTATGTTAAGTATTCTCTCTCTCTCTCTCTCTCTCTCTCTCTCTCTCTCTCTCTCTCTCTCTCTCTCTCTCTCTCAGCACCAATGTTTATAGAAATCGTTATAGCCTGTGTTGGTGACCAAGGTAATTTAAGTTCTAGGATAACATTTTCTCAGTTCATAGCCCCTTTTCCACCTATATAATGTCGTTGTGTAGGTGTGGTGTTCATATTTGTGTACAGTAGTTCAGACTCTTAGCATAGGTTTGGAATCCACTACCTCTCACAGGAGGGTGCGGAATTCACTACCATTCTCATGATGGTGTAAGGCTATACTACCACTCAAAAGGATGTTCTGGGGGTCCACTATCACTCACAAGATGTTATGGGGTCCACTACCACTCACAGGATGTTATGGGGGGTCTACTACCAGTCACAGGATGTTATGGGATCCACTACCACTCACGGGATGTTATGGGGGTCCACTATCACTCACAAGATGTTATGGGGGTCCACTATCACTCACAGGATGTTATGGGGGGTCCACTACCAGTCACAGGATGTTATGGGGTCCACTACCACTCATGGGATGTTATGGGAGGTCCACTACCAGTCACGGGATGTTATGGGGGTCCACTTTCACTTACAGGATGTTATGGGGTCCACTACCAGTCACAGGATGTACTGGGGGGTCCACTTTCACTTACAGGATGTTATGGGGTCCACTACCACTCACAAGATGTTATGGGGTCCACTACCACTCACAGGATGTTATGAGGGGTCCACTATCACTCACAAGATGTTATGGGATCCACTACCACTCACGGGATGTTATGGTAGGTCCACTACCAGTCACAGGATGTACTGGGGGGTCCACTTTCACTTACAGGATGTTATGGGGTCCACTACCAGTCACAGGATGTGCTGGGGGGTCCACTTTCACTCACAGGATGTTATGGGGAGTCCACTACCACTCACAGGATGTTATGGGGGGTCCACTACCACTCACAGGATGTTATGGGGGTCCACTACCACTCACAGGATGTCATGGGGGTCCACTACCACTTACAGGATGTTATAGGGGGTCCACTACCACTCACAAGATGTTATGGGGTCCACTACCACTCACAGGATGTTATGGGGGTCCACTACCACTCACATGATGTTATGGGGGGTCCACTACCACTCACAGGATGTTATGGGGGTCCACTACCACTCACAGGATGTTATGGGGGGTCCACTACCACTCACAAGATGTTATGGGGTCCACTACCACTCACAGGATGTTATGGGGGTCCACTACCACTCACAGGATGTTATGGGGGGTCCACTACCACTTACAGGATGTTATGGGGGGTCCACTACCACTCACAGGATGTTATGGGGGTCCACTACCACTCACAGGATGTCATGGGGGTCCACTACCACTTACAGGATGTTATAGGGGGTCCACTACCACTCACAAGATGTTATGGGGTCCACTACCACTCACAGGATGTTATGGGGGTCCACTACCACTCACAGGATGTTATGGGGGGTCCACTACCACTCACAAGATGTTATGGGGTCCACTACCACTCACAGGATGTTATGGGGGTCCACTACCACTCACAGGATGTTATGGGGGGTCCACTACCACTTACAGGATGTTATGGGGGGTCCACTACCACTCACAAGATGTTATGGGGTCCACTACCACTCACAGGATGTTATGGGGGTCCACTACCACTCACATGATGTTATGGGGGGTCCACTACCACTCACATGATGTTATGGGGGTCCACTACCACTCACAGGACAGGTATGCGGTCGACTCATGCCTCATAAATTGTCTTATAGTCTGTGGTCAGAGATGCCATTGCTGATCTGGTTGTCTCAGAGTGGTTTCCCACAGGAAGGGACTTCAACTTTTGTTTTATTCATTTTTTTATACAGATAATGGTCCAGTGGTCCGTCCTGGACCACTGTTTCAGGTCCGTCCTGGACCACTGTTTCAGGTCCGTCCTGGACCACAGCTCTCGCCTCCACCACTATTCACCTCCTCCAACGATACATCACCACCTCCACCACTACTATCACCACCATCACTACTATCATCACCACCATCACCACCACCACCACTACAACCACCACCACCACCACCACCACCAGCACCTCAAACACTTCAACCACCTCCACTACCACTACCACCACCACCACTACCACCAGCACCTCAAACACTTCAACCACCTCCACCACCACTACTACCACCACCACCACCACCAGCACCTCAAACACTTCAACCACCTCCACTACCACTACCACCACTACCACCACCACCACCACCACCATTACTACCACCACCACCACCACTACCACCACCACCACCACCACCAGCACCTCAAACACTTCAACCACCTCCACTACCACTACCACCACTACCACCACCACCACCACCACCATTACTACCACCACCACCACCACTACCACCACCACCACCACCACCAGCACCTCAAACACTTCAACCACCACCACCATTACTACCACCACCACCACCATTACTACCACCACCACCACCACTACCACCACCACCACCACCACCAGCACCTCAAACACTTCAACCACCTCCACTACCACTACCACCACTACCACCACCACCACCACCACCATTACTACCACCACCACCACCACTACCACCACCACCACTACCACCAGCACCTCAAACACTTCAACCACCACCACCACCACTACTACCACCACCACCACCACCAGCACCTCAAACACTTCAACCACCACCACCACCACAACCACCACTACCACCACCACCACCACCACCATTACTACCACCACCACCACCACTACCACCACCACCACCACCACCATTACTACCACCACCACCACCACTACCACCACCACCACCACTACCACCAGCACCTCAAACACTTCAACCACCTCCACAACTTTCACCAACACAACTTGTCTCTCTTTCCTTTACACTCTCCTCTCAATTTCTCTATTATTTCTTTTCCTACTTTCGCGTTCCTCGTGTCAATATTTACTACATTTCACCCCTATTACACTCAACATAAAAAATTCTAAATTACAACCTCTTTGCATTAATTAAAAACTCAGACGTTAGAAAAATTGTGTTGTAAGATAACTGAATCGTTAATTGATTTATTAAATCAGTCAAGTTGCAAAAGTGGGGGGCTAAGCCCCTCTGCTTGGTGGTCGGGTCAGCATGGTTGCTAGGTGCAGCTGCTTGCAATGTAACGTGGATTACAGCCTGGTTGATCAAGTTGTTCCTTTTTAGTGTCTCAAGTTCATTTTTTTGAACATTGAAATTTATGCCTCTTATTTTAATGGGAAAGTATTCTCTTAGCCGCTTCCTATGCTGAGTTCAACACACACACACACACACACACACACACACACACACACACACACACACACACACACACACACACACACACACACACACATACACACACACACACACACACACACACACACACACACACACACACACACAGACACACACATCTGAGTACCCAAATGAGCCACAGGGACGTTAGAAAGAACTTTTTCAGTGTCAGAGTAGTTAACAGGTGGAATGCATTAGGCAGTAATGTGGTGGAGGCTGACTCCATACACAGTTTTAAATGTAGATATGATAGAGCCCAGTAGGCTCAGGAATCTGTACACCAGTTGATTGACAGTTGAGAGGCGGGACCAAAGAGCCAAAGCTCAACCCCCAAAAGCACAACTAGGTGAGTTCAAATAGGTGAATACACACGCGCGTACATGTTTCTAGCATTGCATTGGGCTCCTCTAGGTGACCGGTCCTACATAAACATACGCATTCTGCATACACATTTTATATATACAATCTACATACACATTCTACATACACGCCGGGTCTATATATTCCATTGTCTCTTAAGTGTTGCTGTGGATTTTCCGATGTCAATATTATTTCAAAATCCTAAGGAAACGAGTCGTCTTTTCCCCATCTCTCGTCCCCATCCCCCTTAACCAATCCCTATTACAATGGTTCATAACCTACAATGACCCCATTTGTTCAATAATAATCCCATCACCCGCCATTCTCAAGTCGATTGAATCAATCGACTTGAGAATGGTCCAGGACTGACCGAAACGTCGTCGTCCCTTCAACTTCTAGTGTGTGGTCTGGTCAACAATCCCATCACCCCCTTCACTCTCTACCCCATTCCCTCTACACTCCATTCTTCTCCATCTCCTAGTCCCCCATCTGCAACCCATTGAATCATCGACTTGAGAATGGTCCAGGACGGACCGAAACGTCGTCGTCCCTTCACTTTCTAGTGTGTGGTCTGGTCAACGTGCGATTTCTTACCCATTCACACTAAAAAAAAAAACATCCTGAAATATAGATTCAAATTTAGAAGCGATGGACATACATAAAATGGCTTGACTAAAAAAAATTTTGTTTATAGTTGGGTAATGAGGATATCTGCTGTATGTTTGTGATAGACGTTTATCTATTGCTATTCCTTGATAAGAATTGATAAACATCTATTCCTATCAAGATACCTGTATCAAGACCCTAATTTACTTCCTCCCTTGTACCAGGTATGTCTATTTAGTACCACTCTAGTACCTGGATACCTGTATACATCTCCCACCACCCACCCTAGTACCAGGTGCTTAATTACCTACCTAATTCTAGCTACCTGTTTCCCGTCTTCAGAGACAGCATGTAGACTCGGGCGTCCAATTGTTAAACTCAAGATGAAGGAGATAAGTTATTCACGATACCACTTTGTTTAAGTGGCTGTCGTTATCTTTAATCACCTGGCCTTCCATCCTTAATTGTGTCATACATCTTTAATTGGCATGGCCTCTGTGTGTGTGGGTTTTTATTAAACAAATATAAAGTACCGTGACATGTGGGTTTTTTGTTGATGAGCTGTCAGTGGTATTTTTAGTGTCGTGACATTTAAAGGTTTCAGTGGGGAGTCATGTTGATGTTTGAGTCGCGTCTCATCAGTATTGTTTGATGAGTTTTGTGTTCGATTTTGAGTTCAATGAGAGTTTATTTTTCAGGGTGCAATGTGCGGTCTGAAAGGGGAAATATCTAGTAGAGCTTTTTCCTGCACGTCAGAGAGTGAGGTTTACAATAACCACAATTTTCCTGCACTGCAGAGGGAGACATATATATATATATATATATATATATATATATATATATATATATATATATATATATATATATATATATATATCTATATATATATATATATATATATATATATATATATAAACATGAGCCAGTAATACAAAATAACATCCTTAACAAAAAAAGCAGCAGCAGGAGGTCCACACAAGGACCTTTTATATCTCCATTACCGTTCAAGAAGCAAAGTCACTCTCATTAGAAGACCAAAAAAGTAAAAATGTAAACGAACATGGAAAAATAATAAGGGGCAGGTGTGTGCGAAGCGGTCCATTACTGACCCATTGTCCATCGTGAGAGGCAGGTGTGAAAGGTTAGGGGTTCGTGCTGGACACTCTGGTGAGGTACTGTGCTGGTGGGTGTGTGTGTGTGTGTGTGTGTGTGTGTGTGTGTGTGTGTGTGTGTGTGTGTGTGTGTGTGTGTGTGTGTGTGTGTGTGTGTGTGTGTGTGTGTGTGGCCTTCTCAATGGCTACCTGCTGTTTCAGGATGCTGTTGGGTGTGTGTGTGGGTGATGGGGAGGGTTATGTGTTTATGTGTGTGTCGGGAAGGGGGGGATGGTGTTTGTGCGGGTGTGTGTGTGTGTGTGTGTGTGTGTGTGTGTGTGTGTGTGTGTGTGTGTGTGTGTGTGTGTGTGTGTGTGTGTGTGTGTGTGTATGTGTGTGTGTGTGTGTGTGTGTGTGTGTGTGTGTGTGGGTGATGGGGAGGGTTATGTGTTTATGTGTGTGTCGGGGGGGGGGATGGTGTTTGTGTGTGTGTGTGTGTGTGTGTGTGTGTGTGTGTGTGTGTGTGTGTGTGTGTGTGTGTGTGTGTGTGTGTGTGTGTGTGTGTGTGTGCGTGTGTGTGTGTGTGTGTGTGTGTGTGTGTGTGTGTGTGTGTGTGTGTGTATGTGTGTGTGTGTGTGTGTGTGTGTGTGTGTGTGTATGTGTGTGTGTGTGTGTGTGTGTGTGTGTGTGTGTGTGTGTGTGTGTGTGTGTGTGTGTGTATGTGTGTGTGTGTGTGTGTGTGTGTGTGTGTGTTCTCAACTAGTTGAGCAAGCAAAGATCGGGCATCTGCTCTAAAGCACAACTTTTCGAGGATCATTTGTTTAATACTGTGACTCTTTTCACTTCCTTTTCTGATCATATTTACATTTAAAACTGTGTATTTTATGATCATATTTACATTTAAAACTGTGTATTTTATGATCATATTTACATTTAAAACTGTGTATTTTATGATCATATTTACATTTAAAACTGTGTATCGAATTGGCTACGACAACTTCTTCGTCAAGTCCGTTCCACTTATTTACGACTCTTGGACTGTAAAAGTTCTGTCTGACATCCCTGTAACTCGTCTGAGTTCAGTTTCCAATTATGTCCTCTCATTATACTGTTCTTTAATTTGAACATTGCTTCTATATCTCTTTTGTCAGTCCCCTTGAATATCGTGTACGTCGTTATCATGTCTGATTTATTCCTTCTTTCCTCTAGTGTGGTGAGGTCCCGTTCCCTCAGTCTTTCTTCATAGCTCAGTCCTTTTTGCTCCGGAACAAGCTTTGTTCGATATTTTTGGACCTTTCGTAGTTTTGTCTTGTGTGTCTTTAGATACGGGTTCCATGCCGAGGCAGCATACTCAATAACAGGTTATCTTGAGGTTATCTTGAGATGATTTCGGGGCTTTAGTGTCCCCGCGGCCCGGTCCTCGACCAGGCCTCCACCCCCAGGAAGCAGCCCGTG
>NC_091185.1:3242199-3244699 GCF_040958095.1 Procambarus clarkii
GTCTTAAGGTCATCCAGTATGGTATGCAAATTGTCATTTTCATAATGGTAGTGAACTCCCCCAAATTTATATTTTGTGGCTACAAGCCCTACCCAACTTGCCCACTGTGTGTTGGTACTCCATATTTCTGTACTCATAACAAAAGCCTTTACTCATTACTCCATTCTGTACTCAATAAACTTCCTTGACTCATTTTGATGTTGGTGTTAAGACCTATCACTCCCTGTGATAAGTTAGGTTAAGACCTGTGTTAAGACCTATCACTCCACTCCCTCGGGCCGGGCTTGGGGAGTAGAACTCCCAGAACCCCATCAACCAGGTATCAACCAGGTATCAACCAGGTATCAACCAGGTATCAACCAGGTATCCCTGGAGGGTTATTGTGTCCACCACAATAGCATACTCACCAACCAGGAAATATACTTTAATCTAGAATTGAAGTATACTCTCAGTGTATATACATCGATAAGTGAGGTACACCTCTCGATGTGTATATATACACCACTTGGAAGCTCGGGAATCGAACGCAGACTTGCATGCAGCGAGGCAGTGACTGTAACGTCCAGTCCAAAGTGGTTGGGCACATACACATTGCTGTTGGTAGCCACAGATTTTTGGTCCAAGGAACACTTGGTCCTTATAAGATGTTTTGTTGTTGTTGTTGTCCTTGTTACTGTTGTTGTCGTTGTTGTTGTTGTTGTTGTTGTTGTTGTTGTTGTTGTTGTTGCTGCTGTTGTTGTTGTTGTTGTTGTTGTTGTTGTTGTTGTTGTTGTTGTTGTTGTTGTTGTTGCTGTTGTTGTCGTTGTTACTGTTGTTGTTGTTACTGTTGTTGCTGTTGTTCTTGTTGTTGTTGTTGTCCTTGTTACTGTTGTTGTCGTTGTTGTTGTTGTTGTTGTTGTTGTTGTTGTTGTTGTTGTTGTTGTTGTTGTTGTTGCTGCTGTTGTTGTTGTTGTTGTTGTTGTTGTTGTTGTTGTTGTTGTTGTTGTTGCTGCTGTTGTTGTTGTTGTTACTGTTGTTCTTGTTGTTGTTGTTGCTGTTTTTTGTTGTTGTCCTTGTTACTGTTGTTGTCGTTGTTGTTGTTGTTGTTGTTGTTGTTGTTGTTGCTGCTGTTGTTATTGTTGTTGTTGCTGTTGCTGTTTTTGTTGTTGTTGTTGTTGTTGTTGTTGTTGTTGTTGTTGTTGCTGCTGTTGTTATTGTTGTTGTTGTTGTTGTTGTTGTTGTTGTTGCTGCTGTTGTTGTTGTTGTTGTTGTTGCTGTTTTTGTTGTTGTTGTTGTTGTTGTTGTTGTTGTTGTTACTGTTGTTGTTGTTGTTGTTGCTGTTTTTGTTGTTGTTGTTGCTGTTTTTGTTGTTGTTGTTACTGTTGTTGTTGTCGTTGTTACTGTTGTTGTTGTTGCTGTTGTTGTTGCTGTTGTTGTCGTTGTTACTGTTGTTGTTGTTACTGTTGTTGTTGCTGTTGTTGTCGTTGTTACTGTTGTTGTTGTTGTCGTTGTTACTGTTGTTGTTGTTACTGTTGTTGTTGTCGTTGTTACTGTTGTTGTTGTCGTTGTTGTCGTTGTTACTGTTGTTGTTGTTGTCGTTGTTACTGTTGTTGTTGTTACTGTTGTTGCTGTTGTTGTTGTCGTTGTTACTGTTGTTGTTGTCGTTGTTGTCGTTGTTACTGTTGTTGTTGTCGTTGTTGTCGTTGTTACTGTTGTTGTTGTCGTTGTTCGTCATTATTATCATTATCGTCAAGCATACTGCTCCTGGCACTGAGAGTAGTAATGTTGGAGTATTTGTGTTGAGTAACGCGAGGCGTTTAATGACTAGACACAAAGGAGCCAGAACAGACAATTGAGTCATTGTTTAACACGGCTTCCGTCTTGGCGTGACCTTTCCTTACGACGTGTGGTGGCTCCCTGGGGGTGCACCTTTGTGGCCAGGTGTGACCTTTCCTTATGACGTGTGGTGGCTCCCTGGGGGTGCACCTTTGTGGCCAGGTGTGACCTTTCCTTATGACGTGTGGTGGCTCCCTGGGGGTGGACCTTTGTGGCCAGGTGTGACCTTTCCTTATGTCGTGTGGTGGCTCCCTGGGGGTGCACCTTTGTGGCCAGGTGTGACCTTTCCTTATGTCGTGTGGTGGCTCCCTGGGGGTGCACCTTTGTGGCCAGGTGTGACCTTTCCTTATGACGTGTGGTGGCTCCCTGGGGGTGGACCTTTGTGGCCAGGTGTGACCTTTCCTTATGTCGTGTGGTGGCTCCCTGGGGGTGCACCTTTGTGGCCAGGTGTGACCTTTCCTTATGTCGTGTGGTGGCTCCCTGGGGGTGGACCTTTGTGGGCAGGTGTGACCTTTCCTTATGTCGTGTGGTGGCTCCCTGGGGGTGCACCTTTGTGGGCAGGTGTGACCTTTCCTTATGTCGTGTGGTGGCTCCCTGGGGGTGGACCTTTGTGGCCAGGTGTGACCTTTCCTTATGACGTGTGGGAGAAGGAAGGGGAAGGAAGGGGAGATGGGAAAGAGGTGAG
>NC_091185.1:3247199-3254699 GCF_040958095.1 Procambarus clarkii
TCTGAACCTTTTCCAGTTTCCTTATGTGTTTCTTCAGGTGGGGACTCAATGATGGGGCGGCATACTCAAAGACTGGCCTCACGTAGGCAGTGTAAAGCGCCCAAAATGCCTCTTACTTAGGTTTCTGAATGATGTTCAAACACATGCCAGTGTAGAGTACGCTGCTGTCGTTATCCTATTTATATGTGAATCAGGAGTTAGGTTAAGTGTTACGTCCACTCCCAGGTCTCCTTCTGTGTGTGTATTCACCTAGTTGTATTCACCTAGTTGTTCTTGCGGGGGTTGAGCTCTGCTCTTTCGGCCCGCCTCTCAACTGTCAATCAACTGTAACTAACTACTAACTATTCCCCCCCCCCCTCACACACATACACACCCCAGGAAGCAGCTCCGTAACAGCTGTCTAACTCCCAGGTACCTATTCCACGCTGGTTCTGTATACTATAATATTTTCGTACTGATGCCGTGTAAAGTATTTTGAAAGCCATTATGTGCATGAATTTTTTTTCTGATGTTGACCATTTTCTCACATGACGCTGATGTGACTCCATTGAGGTGAGGCTCACGAGGATGGCTCAGTGTTGTCTACTCCCTGATCTTCTCGTATTGATGATTAGATTCCTGCTTTTAATTGTATGGCGCCTGACAGCTGAGTGGACAGCGCTTCGGATTCGTAGTCCTGAGGTTCCGGGTTCGATCCCCCGGTGAAGGCGGAGACAAATGGGCAAAAATGTTTCTTTCACCCTGTTGCCCCTGTTATCTAGCAGTAAATAGGTACCTGGGAGTTAGACAGCTGCTACGGGCTGCTTCTTGGGGATGTGTAACGAAAAGGAGGCCTGGTCGAGAACCGGGCCGCGGGGACGCTAAGCCCCGAAATCATCTCAAGATAACCTCAAGATATACGTGTTGCTTCTCCTGTCTTCCTAATGCTATCCTGATCACCATTGCTGTGCACTTTTCTTGATTGAAGTCCAGGAGCCATTTGTCCGACCTTGCCTGCAATTTAATAAAGTTCCCGTGGCGAAGTTGTAACACACTCGCCTGGCGTTTCGCGAGCGCTTCGGCCTGGGTTCGTATCCTGACCGGGGAAGATTGACTGGGCGCCAATCCGTAACCGTAGCTTCTGTTCACCCAAAATAAGTACCTGGTGGTTAAACGATTTGGCGGGTCGTATTCCGGGGAAAATTAAGATTAAGGACTTGCCCGTAACGCTACGCGTGTTAGTGTCTTTACAAGAATGTAAAAAAAACTTGCTTATTGATATAAATACAAAAACAAATACAAAAACAAATACAAAAACAAATAAATAAACAAAAGTCTTCCGGGTACTTACTAAAGTCCGACCTTGAGGTTATCTTGACCTTATCTGTAGTTTAATAAAGTCTTCCTAGTGCTTGTAAGACCGTGTCTTTATATTCTCGTGGTTGTCTTTAATAAAGTCTTCCTGGTGCTTGTAAGACCGTGTCTTTATATTCTCGTGGTTGTCTTTAATAAAGTCTTACTGGTGCTTGTAAGACCGTGTCTTTATATTCTCGTGGTTGTCTTTAATAAAGTCTTACTGGTGCTTGTAAGACCGTGTCTTTATATTCTCGTGGTTGTCTTTAATAAAGTCTTACTGGTGCTTGTAAGACCGTGTCTTTATATTCTCGTGGTTGTCTTTAATAAAGTCTTACTGGTGCTTGTAAGACCGTGTCTTTATATTCTCGTGGTTGTCTTTAATAAAGTCTTACTGGTGCTTGTAAGACCGTGCCTTTATATTCTCGTGGTTGTCTTTAATAAAGTCTTACTGGTGCTTGTAAGACCGTGCCTTTATATTCTCGTGGTTGTCTTTAATAAAGTCTTCCTGGTGCTTGTAAGACCGTGTCTTTATATTCTCGTGGTTGTCTTTAATAAAGTCTTCCTGGTGCTTGTAAGACCGTGTCTTTATATTCTCGTGGTTGTCTTTAATAAAGTCTTCCTGGTGCTTGTAAGACCGTGTCTTTATATTCTCGTGGTTGTCTTTAATAAAGTCTTACTGGTGCTTGTAAGACCGTGTCTTTATATTCTCGTGGTTGTCTTTAATAAAGTCTTACTGGTGCTTGTAAGACCGTGCCTTTATATTCTCGTGGTTGTCTTTAATAAAGTCTTACTGGTGCTTGTAAGGCCGTGTCTTTATATTCTCGTGGTTGTTATCAAGCAGTGCCACAATAGTTCAGATCATAAAGTGACCTTTATGCATGAAGGAAGCAGGTGCTGGGGAGAGACTAGTAAACATGTTAGCCCAGTCCTGTTTTTATTATCAAGTTCTTCTCCCAATTAAATTTTCTGGCGTGTGTGTGTGTGTGTGTGTGTGTGTGTGTGTGTGTGTGTGTGGGTAGGTGTGTGTGTGTGTGTGTGTGTGTGTGTGTGTGTGTGTGTGTGTGTGTGTGTGTGTATGTGCGTGTGTGTGTGTGTGCTCACCTAGTTGTGCTTGCGGGTGTTGAGTTCTGGCTCTTTGGTCCCGCCTCTCAATTGTCAATCAACAGGTGTACAGGTTCCTGAGCCTACTGGGCTCTTTATTACATCTACACTTGAAGCTGTGTATGGAGTCAGCCTCCACCACATCCCACTGCATTCCATTTGTCTACTACTCTGACACTGAAAAAATTCTTTCTAACGTCTCTATGGCTCATTTGGGCACTCAATTTCCACCTGTGTCCCCTAGTGCGTGTGTCTCTTGTGTTAAATAGTCTGTCTTTATCTACCCTATCAATTCTGAGAATCTTGTATGTGGTGATCATGTCCCCTCTAACTCTTCTGTCTCCCAGTGACGTGAAGTTTAATTTCCGTAGTCTCTCCTCGTAGCTCATACCTCTCAGCTCGGGTACTAGTCTGGTGGCAAACCCTTGAACCTTTTTTAGTTTAATCTTATGCTTGACTAGATATGGACTCCATGCTGGAGTCGCATACTCCAGGATTGGTCTGACATATGTGGTATACAAAGTTCTGAATGATTGCTTACACAAGTTTCTAAAGGCCGTTCTTATGTTAGCCAACCTAGCATATGCCGCTGATGTTATCCTCTTGATATGAGCTACTGGGGACAGGTTTGGCGTGATATCAACCCCCAGGTCTTTCTCTCTCTCTGTCTCTTGAAGTATTTCATCTCCCAAATGATACCTTGTATCTGGTCTCCTGCTCCCTACACCTACCTTCATTACATTGCATTTGTTTGGGTTAAACTCTAACAACCATTTGTTCGATCATTCCTGCAGCTTGTCCAGGTCTTCTTGAAGCCTCAAGCAGTCCTCCTCTGTCTTAATCCTTCTCATAATTTTGGCGTCGTCAGCAAACATTGAGAGGAATGAGTCTATACCCTCTGGGAGATCCTTTACGTATATCAGAAGCAGGATAGGTTCATGTACAGAGCTCTGCGGGACTCCACTGGTGACTTCACGCCAGTCTGAGGTCTCACCCCTCACTGTAACTCTCTGCTTCCTATTGCTTAGGTACTCCCTTATCCACTGGAACGCCCTACCAGTTACTCCTGCCTGTTTCTCCAGCTTATGCATTAGCCTTTTATGGGGTACTGTGTCAAAGGCTTTCCGACAGTCCAAAAAATGCAGTCCTCCTATCCTTGTGTGTGTGTACTCACCTATTTGTGCTTGCGGTGGTTGAGCTTTGGCTCTTTGGTCCCGCCTCTCAACTGTCAATCAACTGGTATACAGATTACTATGTGTGTGTGTGCGCGCGCGTGCGCTCATCTAGTTCTGCATGACAGAGTTGAACTTCATATCTTTGGTGCCACACACCTGAACCTTTCAGCAGCAGGTGTACAACCTTCCAAGACAGTTGGGATATCCTGTACCCCCATTTGGGTATAGAATATCCCAATCGCTTCTTCTACCACTTCACTATCGCTACTTTGACCCTTAACCAATTATTTTAACCTCTGTTACCACCTGTCTTGCCTTGTTCGTGTATCACTTAGTTAAAATGTTCTGTGGTCTCTCTTTTTCCCCTTAATGATCTTGCATGTCGTGATCATCTCTCCCGCCCTGCTTTTATTATTCTTCCAGCGACGTGTGGTTTATGGGAAGACGTTGTTCATAATAATTCATACACTCATCTCTGGTAATTAATCTCGTGTCATTCCTCTAAACTATTCCAACCTTTGCTGTGTGTTTGAGAAACAATGAATCCCTTGCTGGAGCCGCATATTTCCAGGATTGGTCTGACGTACGTGGCAAACAAGGTCTTAAGCGTTTTTCGGGTTTTTTCACACAGCTGTGCTTCCTAGGGTTGAGCCTCAGCTCTTTGGCCCCACCTACTCTTTTTTTTACGCGTGCATGTCATAACTTTTGAAATGTGATAATTGTTCTTTTTGGTTTAATTAACACACCTTTCAATGCATTAAATGGATTTCCAAAGTAAAAATTAATTGAAGCTTTTGTGCGAAAGAAAGCGATTTAGAGAGAGTAAGAGAAAAGAATGAGAAAGGTTAAGAGAGTGAGAGAGAAAATGAGAGAAAGGTTAAGAGAGTGAGAGAGAAAATGAGAGAAAAGTTAATGGAATGAGAGAGAAAAGTTAATGGAATGAGAGAGAAAATGAGAGAAAGCTTTAGAGAGCGAGAGAGGGAGGAGCTAGAATACCGGACTCTGTAAGTTCTCTCACAGAAACATACAAGAAACACATACGTTTCATGCAGGTCGGCGTTAGATCCCCCGACCGTCGAAGTGGTTGGGCACCATTCCTTCCACCCCCCCCCTCGTCCCACCCCCAAATCCTTATCCTAACCAATTCCAAGTGTTATATAGTCATAATGGCTTTCCACTTCCCCCTGATAATTACCTTCCTCCCACCAAACTCACCCGTATTGCTTCACAAAAAAAAAATCATTTGAATCTGACATGAAAAGAACAAATTATCTCGCCATATTTTCATTTCTGTGTCTAAATGTTTCGTTCATTTAATACCTTACCTTAAGAACAGAAGTTGAAATAAGTTTATTGAGGTAAAATGCACACAAAGGGATGAGGTAGCTCAAGCTATTCTCACCCCGTCCTAAGAACAGAGGTCAATGGTTTTTTGTAATTTAACAATATTAAAAAAAGTTTGGCCCTTTTTATCCACAACTGAGACGTGATGTAAAATACTTATCATATGTAAATAAACCCATATGTTATTTTGATCGGGAGTTGTATTGTCCAACCAGTGTGGTTCTCTCCAGCTGGGGCTATTGTCCAACCAGTGTGGTTCTGTCCAGCTGGGGCTATTGTCCAACCAGTGTGGTTCTGTCCAGCTGGGGCTATTGTCTAACCAGTATGGTTCTGTCCAGCTGGGGCTATTGTCCAACCAGTGTGGTTCTGTCCAGCTGGGGCTATTGTCCAACCAGTGTGGTTCTGTCCAGCTGGGGCTATTGTCTAACCAGTATGGTTCTGTCCAGCTGGGGCTATTGTCCAACCAGTGTGGTTCTGTCCAGCTGGGGCTATTGTCTAACCAGTATGGTTCTGTCCAGCTGGGGCTATTGTCCAACCAGTGTGGTTCTGTCCAGCTCGGTTTGTTTACTAATCAGTGTGATTTGGAGCAACTGGCTCTATTGTCTAGCCAGAGTGGTTTTAAAGAGCTTGGTATATTGTCCAACCAGTACGATTCTGTCCAACTGTGACTATTGTCCAGTCAGCGTGGCCTTACAATCACTGTTAATAAACGTCATCGCGACAATATCTATAAAACGAGGAACTGCATTTTTATTTAATTTTGACAAGTTAAGCCCAATGACCTTTTTAACCAGACCTTGAAGCACGACCAACAATACGTATAAAATACTCATTGTCCTTGAAATGACAAAAAAAGACTTTATTTGTCATCGATCCTCTAATGAAGGACTGACACGTGTTGCGCTAAATGCGTAAAAATAAGTCAAATTTACTTAAAAATAAGTCAAATTTACTTAAAAATAAGTCAAATTTACTTGAAAATAAGTCCAATTTACTTGAAAATAAGTCCAATTTACTTGAAAATAAGTCAAATTTACTTGAAAATAAGTCAAATTTACTTGAAAATAAGTCAAATTTACTTGAAAATAAGTCAAATTTACTTGAAAATAAGTACAATTTACTTGAAAATAAGTCAAATTTACTTGAAAATAAGTAAAATTAACTTAAAAAATTAGTAAAATTTACTTAAAAATAAGTAAAAGTTTGATTTCAGTTCTGCTAAATTTTTCTTTTGGAGATTAAGTAATGTTGTTTCTTTACTACCTGTCTAGTAGACAAACTTTATAAGTGTATTTACTATTTGTGCCTGCAGGATCGAGCTCTTAGCTCTTGGACCCCGTCATTCAAACCGTTGGTTGTCTAATGTACTGACGCCAGACCTATTTTTCCTCTTAGATTTGCTACATATATTTCTCCCTCTCACACATACACATACCCAGGACGAAGCCCGTAGCAGCTGTCTAACTCACTGGTACCTATTTACTGTTAGGTGAACAGGTACATTAGGTGAAAGAAACTCGACCCATTTGTTTTCTCCTCTATCGTGTGTGTGTGTGTGTGTGTACTCACCTATATTTTTTTTTTTTTTTTTTTCTTGTGTGTGTGTGTGTGTGTGTGTGTGTGTATTCACCTAGTTGTGTTTGCGGGGGTTAAGATGAGCTCATTTGGCCCATCTCTCAACTGCCAATTAATCAACTGTTACTAACTACCAACTAATTTTTTTTGTCTCACACACACACACACACACACACACACACACACACACACACACACACACACACACACACACACACACACACACACATCCCCAGGAAGCAGCCCGTAACAGCTGTCTAACTCCCAGGTACCTATTTACTGCTAGGTAACAGGTGCATCAGGGTGTAAGAAACTCTGCCCATCTGTTTCCACTGGACCCCAGGATCGAACCCGGACCCCTGGGATTACGAGTCCCAAGCGGTGGCCATTCAACCACGGCCCCCATGTGTGTGTGTGTGTGTGTGTGTGTGTGTTATGGCATAAAACTAGAGAGACAAAGAATTTCTGCATCCACAGTGTGTGCTCACCTAATTGTGCTTGCGGGGGTTGAGCTCTGGCTCTTTGGTCCCGCCTCTCAACCGTCAATCAACTGGTGTACAGATTCCTGAGCCTATTGGGCTCTATCATATCTACATTTGAAGCTGTGTATGGAGTCAGCCTCCACCACATCACTTCCTAATGTGTGTCTGTGTACGTGTGTGTACGTGTGTACATGTACTTATACAACGGAGCACGTAACTAGAGAGACAAAGCACTTGAGCACGTACACACACAGCACGTGGTCACCAAGTACCGTACTTGTGGGAGTGGTCACACCACAAGGCCTAGTTTTTGTTCCTAGTTCAGACTCCTGGTTCACCCAAGTGTCCTCCACAACAAACCAGGTACCAGATTCACGAAGCAGTTACGCAAGTACTTACGAACGTGTACATCTTTCGTCAATCTTTGACGGCTTTGGTAACATTTATTAAACAGTTTACAAGCATGAAAACTTCCCAATCAACTGTTG
>NC_091185.1:3262199-3273120 GCF_040958095.1 Procambarus clarkii
CTAGCAGCTGGTGACATGACTCTAGCAGCTGGTGACATGACTCTAGCAGCTGGTGACATGACTCTAGCAGCTGGTGACATGACTCTAGCAGCTGGTGACGTGACTCTAGCAGCTGGTGACATGACTCTAGCAGCTGGTGACATGACTCTAGCAGCTGGTGACATGACTCTAGCAGCTGGTGACATGACTCTAGCAGCTGGTGACATGACTCTAGCAGCTGGTAACATGACTACTTTCATAAATTCCTATTTATCACACACCAAACCAATTACAAAGCTATCTAATTTACATAAGCCTCAGCTAATATATATATATATATATTTTAGTACAAAAAATATTAAATAATATATATTTCAATAATAGAGTTACATCCAATAATTTTCAGTGAATTGATCCAGTCCATTGGTGATCTTAATTAAAAAAAAAAGCATGGAATCATGACTTATCATTATGGTATAGTTATGCTGACTTATTCAAAAACGAAGATGTTTCCCAGTTTGTCCAACACAGAATTTTTTTCAGGGTATGTATATTGAATTTGATGAGAACCATCATTACAGTTAATAGGAGACCTTTTAATCAGAGATTTCCTAATGATATGAAGATTCCTAAACACCTCATATATATATATATATATATATATATATATATATATATATATATATATATATATATATATATATATATATATATATATATATATATATATATATATATATACTGATTTAGGAATTTCATGAGTTTTAGTAAAGTGAAAAAAAGGAAGCATGTTGAGAGGTTCATATACTTTATCAATAATATGTGAAGGCTAATAGATACATGGCACTAATTTCTTCAATGACATATTTTCGATTTCATACTAATGTAGCTCTTTACAATTATTAAATAATAAACACACATATAGTTTGACTCTGACAAACTTAGTCGTAATGGCTTGGCGCTTTGCCCACCCTTCCCTTCTGACAAAGCTGACTATCAAATCCAACAATCAAAACAATCAACGTGGACTATCAAAATGAACTACCACGTTTTGCAAGGACCAACAAAGCAATTAAGACAAAAATATATATATAATCTCAGCATTGTTTTTGCCTCAAAAGAAAATATTGACAAATGTTCCAGTCCTTAAAAAAGGCCTTAATGTAAGTGTAGTTTTCTCCTCAACCATCAGTGCAAAGAGCCAGCTCATTTAGAACAACACAATACATCAAGGAGATTGTGGGTATATAACTTTCCCCTGCAAGACCTGTGTTGAATTATACGTAGGTAAGATTTGTAAAGCAAGTAAAAAATTATTACCATTAGATATATATGTATAGTGTAAGATGCAGTCGGGTAAGCATCGCTTTATTGGAAAATAAAGCCTTTTGCAAGATATGAATATAACAGGATGCAGGAGGATGGTAATGTGTTAATAACTAGTAATGTGTTGCTATTTTGTTTTGTTTATATATATATATATATATATATATATATATATATATATATATATATATATATATATATATATATATATATATAATATAGTATTTACAGTTTTTTCTGTAGTTACATATGTTTGTGTTTCTTTCTCAGTCTGATTATTTCATTTAATGACTAAATCTCTTCCATCTCTCATCCGTCTCTCTCTCTCTATCTCTCTCTCTCTCTCTCTCTCTCTCTCTCTCTCTCTCTCTCTCTCTCTCTCTCTCTCTCTCTCTCTCTCTCTCTCTCTCTCTCTCTCTCTCTCTCTCTCTCTCTCTCTCATGTATCCTGCAATACTCAGTGTATCCTGAAGTACACTGCGACTCCCATAAAGCACTGTTCTTCAAGCATCCTTCACAGTCGCTGCCATACAGAGTCCTGAAGCCTCCCCCACCCGTCCGGCCCGAGCAAAATGGACCAGATTT
The DNA here is from genome assembly GCF_040958095.1 of Procambarus clarkii. Lineage (NCBI taxonomy): Eukaryota > Metazoa > Arthropoda > Malacostraca > Decapoda > Cambaridae > Procambarus > Procambarus clarkii. The sequence continues at coordinate 3,264,089 of NC_091185.1, forward strand.
AACCTTATGCTGCCGGATATGCCCGCCCGGCACCGCCGCCTGCCCCCCCTCCCCTCCCCCCTACCCCCTCGCCACCAGTTGCAAAATCTGGCTAATGAGAACACAATACACCTACCTGGCAGCTAATTTACCTGGTGAGGGGGGGGTTTTCCCAGGTAATTTGGGGTGTTGAGAAGGAGGAAGGGGACCAAGGGTCGGTCGGTTGGGAAAGGGGGGGGAGGGGGTTTATGTGGGTCGGGAGAGGGGGGGGGAATTGGGGGGTGGGTAATATAACATTGGATGTCTTTCCACCTGGGTTGGGCTTCCGGTGGGTTTCCATGTGGCTTACTCAAGGTTTTTTCCCCCCTCCACACTAAGTTGCTTTTCATCTCTTGGTCTTTCAAACTTTTTCAAGATCATTTTTCTCCGTGACCTTCAACCAATCCCCTGTCACGGTTTGCTAAGCCTCATATATATATAGAGTTGATCAACCTGGTTGAGGATTAATCAAGCATTTACTCCACCACTTTCGAAACCTGTCCATCCTTCCTCCATCATGGTAGAATTGTTTACATTTGTGAGCTTTGTACTTTGAGATTGTTCTCAACAATCTCAAAGTACAAAGTACTCAACAATCTCAAAGTACAAAGTACTCAACAATCTCAAAGTACAAAGTACTCAACAATCTCAAAGTACAAAGTACTCAACAATCTCAAAGTACTAAGTACTTTGAGATTGTTTATAAGAATAAGAATCACAGGTTGTGGAGTTTCGAATCTTGTGAGCTGTTTAACACATGTCAACAAAGCCCCCCCCCCCCGTGATTTAAAGACAGATGTACAGGTTTCGTAATGGCCTGAGGAACCCTGGCCCAGAAGCGTGTGAGCGAAGGCAACCAAGAACTGACAGGAATAAGTTGGGGAAAGCAGCTAGACAATGCAAGAGCAAATACGTAAGTCTAGAGAGCGAGCACAGTGGCTATCTTGAGGTTATCTTGAGATGATTTCGGGGCTTTAGTGTCTCCGCGGCCCGGTCCTCGACCAGGCCTCCACCCCCAGGAAGCAGCCCGTGACAGCTGACTAACACCCAGGTACCTATTTTACTGCTAGGTAACAGAGGCATAGGGTGAAAGAAACTCTGCCTATTGTTTCTCGTTGGCGCCCGGGATCGAACCCGGGACCACAGGATCACAAGTCCAGTGTGCTGTCCGCTCGGCCGACCGGCTCCCCAACGTGGCACAGACACGTTGGTAACATGCCGTGAACCAGTTGACTAGAGGGCGTCTGAGAAGCACCCTGGGCGTAGATTCGAACCCTCATCAAGGCTCCTGTGGATTTGTTGTTTGATATATCAAGTTAATGTGATTTCTGTGTGTGCCAGACACATTGCCCTGGTAAAACAAACCGAAACTGTCTCTATTTTCCGCTTGTTACAACTTGAAATAAAGTTGTTACATCTTGGCTAAACGTGTTTATGACGTATTAGAACGTTGTTACAACTGGCTATTTTGGTAGTTATAACTGGTTAGGTGTTAAAACTTGTTCGAACGTTGTACCAACGTCGTAGTTTCGGTGTATGTGGCGGGTATTAAGTGTCTGGTTGATAATAATGCCATATTATTATGGTGTGATAATAATAATATAGTAATATTAATATGCCATAATAATGGAATATTCAAGTCACATACCACAAAGGAAAGAGGAGCAAAAGATACACATTGGAACGAGAATGGCGTTCCCTCTACAGGCGCAGAAAGCTAATTGCGGAACCACTCAAGTATCTCTCAATCCCAGTACCAATAAAGACGGCTATGACGATAAATAGAAACCATCACTCTTAAAGTTACAACAATAATATAAAATCCAGGAGAGACAAAGAGAGCAAAAGGCCAACAGAGAAATAGAAAGGGACCCCCAAATATCTTTTTCCTCCTAAGTAAACTCTAGAGCAAAAGCTACATCCAGTATTGGGCCTTTGTGCAAGTGGAGAAGGAACTAACACAGATGACAACGAGGAAATGAGTGAAGCACCGAGGACACAATACGATTCTGTTTTCAGTGAATTCCTGAACACATTTAAGTTCCATAATCCAGATATATGCTTCACGAATGGGATACCTACATCGAACCTATTTATCAGAAGTCACCCTTAAACCCCATTAGACTTTGAAGTGGTTATACACGTAACCTGTCCTCTTAAAAATAACGTCGCTTTTGAACGTTTACCCGTATGGCCGAAAGTGGACGTAATATGAAAATTAAAAAATATATATAAATAAATTTGGGATTTTTTTTTCAACAACAGTAAGTTAAAGGTCCTCTGGTAGGTTAGGTGGGCAGGAAATTCTCATAAAGTTTCAAAACGTTATGAAAAACGTTAATTGAAAGTTTCCTCTCCTAACCTTACCGAGTAAGCCGGACGATTCAAACAGAAAACGGAACAGTAAGTCACTTTTGTGAGCCGATTTAATTTCAAATTACGTCCAAATTTGCCCATAGCGTGCACATACGAGCCAAAAGTGACGTTATTTTTAAGAGGACCGGTTGTATACACAGCATGCCCATACACTTCACACTAGGCCGGCATTCTTGGAATTCTATAGTCATAAAAAAAATATCAAGAAACCACTGTCATAGGCTCTTAACAACCTCTGGAATTGGAGCCTAGATACTTCTTGAGGTTATCTTGCGATGATTTCGGGGCTTTAGTGTCCCTACGGCCCGGTCCTCGACCAGGCCTCCACCCCCAGGAAGCAGCCCGTGACAGCTGACTAACACCCAGGTACCTATTTTACTGCTAGGTAACAGGGGGCATAGGGTGAAAGAAACTCTGCCCAATGTTTCTCGCCGGTGCCTGGGATCGAACCCAGGACCACAGGATCACAAGTCCAGTGTGCTGTCCGCTGGGCCGACCGGCTCCCTGATGTCATCCCCGACACGCTTAAAATAGCAGATATACTACTCCACAATGAAAGTAGTGAAGCCCAGGACAAAACCGATAGACCAATAGCTCTAAGTTGGTCTATAATCATACAAATTATAGAAACCACAGATATCATAGAAATCTTTTGAAAGAGAGCTACGAACCCGACAAACACACAGTGAAACTACGACGTTGGTACAACGTTCGATCAAGTTTTAGCACCTCCTAACCAGTTATAACAACCAATATAGCAAGTTGTAACAACGTTCTAATACGTCATAAACACGTTAAGCCAAGATGTAACAACTTTATTACAAGTTGTAACAAGCGGAAAATAGAGACAGTTATGGTTTGTGTTTCCAGGGAAGCAAGATCACAAAACACAAAAATCACAACCTCTCCACAACCCTGGACAACATGGGGAGTTCAGAACAGGACGCTCCTGCCTCTTACAACTCCCAGACCACCGTGACAAGGCCTTAGCTGCCTGCCAGGTCACAGTGGTCTAAATACAAAACAAACACAATTCCTATTGGCTGGGGTCAACCCACAGCTCAGATCCTGGCCCCGCCCACTCGTCACCCGGATGTTATGACGTCACAGTGACGTCACTGCGTTACCACAGTGATAGGGGAGGGAATGGGGGGGGGGAGGAGGGGAAGGGAGTGAGAGAGGGATATGAGGTAGTAAGTGATGAGAAAAGGAAAAGGGACAGAGGCAGAGAGAAGAAGTGGAAAGGGAAGGAAGAAATATAAAGTGGGAAGGGAGTTATGGAAGGGAGAATTCACTATTGACAAGTCTACATGGAGGGAGAAAATACATGAGGAACAGTAATAAGAAGATTGGTGGAAAGGGAGATGGAGGAGAAATATGAACGATTGGGCAGAGGAGACGAGAAGAGAAAGATGGACAGGTATTCGAAACAGAACGAAGGGAAGGGAGCATAAGAAGACAAATAAGTGGAAAAGAAGGGAAAAGGAAAAAAAAACAAGTTAGTATTAAGATAAAAATAAATTGCGAAAGAATAAAGAACAAAGAAAATTAATAGTAACACAGAAAATGGAACAAAAATAATTAAGACAAAGAAAGGAATAAAGACAATAATACAGACGAAGACAATTGACTCACATCAAGACTTCAGTCTTAACGGGAGACTTGACCTCTCCTAATGGGAGTAATTATCTCTCCCGAAAGAAGTAATTATCTCTTCCAATAGAAGTATTTCTCTCTTCCCAACAGGTGAAATTATTGTAGAATATAACAATAATCGATACCCTTAAATACCAAATTATCATAAATAAATGCCTAAGTAAAGAATTTGAGGCATATCTGTTGCTCAAACCCAAAGAAATTCATGTATCCTGGCAGTGAAATCCAGGATACATGAATTCAAACAGAAATTGAAAATGAATTCAAACAGAAAAACGGAACAGAAATTCAAATTTTGTATCCTGGCAGTGAAATCCCTTCAGAGGCTTTGGTCTATAAACTACAGGAAACTGCTGTATTTCCATCTCCTGAAAAAAAATATTCTACAATAAACAAATGTTTAGTTTAGTTTTATGTTTTAATAATACACGCAGCTATCTTTAACTGCTTCGACTTGCATCTTGTATCGTATCGACTAGCATTGTGTCTTCTATATTATAATGAGCTTCTAACACTACGAGTTAATAGCCTAGCACTTGAGGGGAAAAAACATTGTTATTTAATCCTAGCATAACTGACCGAGGTTTAGGGAATTGAATCACGTTATAATCGGAATTCTGGTCTAAGATGCATTGGGATATGACAAATGGAAGCTTTGATCCCAAACTAACTCTTGATAACACTGACCCTCTTTATGTAGTGATGAACTGAGAAATCTAGGCTTCTTGAGGATTGAATATTATTTGGCTTTATTTCTGCCCTATTCATTATTTCTGCCCTTCACTATATGCCCTATTCACTATTTCTGCCCTTCACTATATGCCCTATTCACTATTTCTGCCCTTCACTATATGCCCTATTCACTATTTCTGCCCTTCACTTTATGCCCTATTCGCTATTTCTGCCCTTCACTATATGCCCTATTCACTATTTCTGCCCTTCACTATATGCCCTATTCTCTATTTCTGCCCTTCACTATATGCCCTATTGACTATTTCTGCCCTTCACTATATGCCCTTTTCTCTATTTCTGCCCTTCACTATATGCCCTATTCACTATTTCTGCCCTTCACTATATGCCCTATTCACTATTTCTGCCCTTCACTATATGCCCTATTCTCTATTTCTGCCCTTCACTATATGCCCTATTCACTATTTCTGCCCTTCACTATATGCCCTATTCTCTATTTCTGCCCTTCACTATATGCCCTATTCACTATTTCTGCCCTTCACTTTGGTCTGTGTGAACCAATATTTTATAACGTAGTGGTTATTTGTTTTTGTTTTATATTTGGGGTAAACAGAGACCTACCTTGGTCGGTCTTGCCCAAACACTCGCTGTTGAGACCTTTGGCTGCCTCTGTCGCAGGCCGCCAAACACACACCGAAACTACGACGTTGGTACAACGTTCGAACAAGTTTTAACACCACCTAACCAGTTATAACAACCAATATAGCAAGTTGTAACAACGTTCTAATACGTCATAAAAACGTTAAGCCAAGATGTAACAACTTTATTACAAGTTGTAACAAGCGGAAAATAGAAACAGTTTCGGTTTGTGTTTCCAGGGAGGCCGGCCAGCGGCCCGTGATGTTTGGGTCGCTTACTCTCCGAGATCGTGGAGTGGCCAGCTCATTTTTAAAGAAAACGTATATGTTATCTTTATCCTTTTCTATGTTAGTTATATTTAATTTTAACATTAATTACAAGTTGAAATAAACCAGAGACATTATCTACTGTTAATTATTCAATCAAATATATTAATTTAACTCATTAAGGGATACACACAATAGGCAATTTGAAATTTGTGGGTTGATGCATTAGCCTAATGTTCTTATATCAATGATCTATGGTTGATTTTATTTATTTTACTTTAAAATTGGAGTATTATTTATTCCAATCTTACCTCTCAAGACAGCAGAAATAAACTCATTCCTCTCCTCACGAACGCAAGAGAAAGCGCCCAGAAGAATCTTATCACCTAATTAGATCAGTTTGTGTAAAACACTTGAAATTTTCTTTTTTACACAAATGAAAGTTTTGGTTTAGTGTTGGACGTAAGACCAATCTACCTCAAGAGGGGTTATTAATTCCACCACAACACCTTATACTGATCAACCGGCAAGTTTGGGTTGTGGACCCTGTGAGCACCCACTCACGTTCATACAACCAACCACTTGGGCTGGACGGTAGAGTGAAGGTCTCGCTTCATACAGGTCGGCGTTCAATCCCCGACCGTCCCACATTGGTTGGGCACCGTTCTATTCCTCCCGTCCCATCCCACATCCTTATCCTGACCCCTTCCCAGTGATGTATAGTCGTAATGGCTGGGCACTTTCTGTTTAAGGTCCCTCTCTTACCCTTACGTGACAATAAAGGCCATATACTTTCTCTAACTCGAAATGTTATTCTCTCAAAATGTTATTCTCTCGAACTGTTGTTTTCTCGAAATGTTGTTCTCTCGAAATGTTATTCTCTCGAAATGTTATTCTTTCGAAATGTTATTCTCTCAAAATGTTATTCTCTCGAAATGTTATTCTCTCGAAATGTTGTTCTCTCGAAATGTTATTCTCTCGAAATGTTATTCTTTCGAAATGTTATTCTCTCGAAATGTTATTCTCTCAAAATGTTATTCTCTCAAACGTACGTGGGGTGATTCTAATCCAGTCAGGAAGTGTGTAGTACACTGCTGACGTATTTGGAGGATGTGTCAGCATTTCTTGAGGTGTCGCACAATGCTTAATTGCTCCTCCTGACTGATCGTTTGATTGTGAAAGAGGAAGTTCACTTCTCCATCCTACATGAGACATTTGGGGTAAATGAGCAGAGTTCGGTACAACTCGGTACAGCTTATTGTGTACACAGCTTATTGTGTACACAGCTTAATGTGTACACAGCTTAATGTGTACACAGCTTAATGTGTACACAGCTTAATGTACATATTGCTCACACGCCAGCTACATACCTGGCCGGAGTGTAAGTTCACTCTCAGTGCTCACAGCTCATTCTCCCTCAATACAGCTCACTCTCTCTCTCTCTCTCTCTCTCTCTCTCCCTCTCTCTCTCAACACAACTCACTTCCCACGCACTCATTTCTTCCCCTGTAAGCAACTTACTCTCCATACATACACACACACAACACACTTGTTTGATTTTCGAACACATGGCTCACTAGTTATGAACACTTGAATTTGACCCAGGTTCGTATCCTGACCGCATGGCAACCCTTAACTGCATGTCTCTCTTCACCCAGCAGTGAATGGGTGCCTGGTTCTTAAACGATTGGTGGGTTGTATTCCAGGGGAAACTAATGGGTAAGACCTACCATGAGCTATGGGAAGGTGGACACGTTTCTTACAGGAATATATATGGTCGTCTGGGTGGAGAACATATCCTATGTACGTCATAGGATTTGTACACCATTGATATACGCACGACGTGAGACGTGTATGCCCGACGTGAGACGTGTATGCACGACGTGAGACGTGTATGCACGACGTGAGACGTGTATGCACGTCGTGAGACGTGTATGCACGTCGTGAGACGTGTATGCCCGATGTGAGACGTGTATGCACGTCGTGAGACGTGTATGCACGACGTGAGACGTGTATGCACGTCGTGAGACGTGTATGCACGTCGTGAGACGTGTATGCACGTCGTGAGACGTGTATGCACGTCGTGAGACGTGTATGCACGTCGTGAGACGTGTATGCCCGACGTGAGACGTGTATGCACGACATGAGACGTGTATGCACGACGTGAGACGTGTATGCACGTCGTGAGACGTGTATGCACGTCGTGAGACGTGTATGCCCGATGTGAGACGTGTATGCACGTCGTGAGACGTGTATGCACGTCGTGAGACGTGTATGCACGTCGTGAGACGTGTATGCACGACGTGAGACGTGTATGCACGTCGTGAGACGTGTATGCACGTCGTGAGACGTGTATGCACGTCGTGAGACGTGTATGCACGTCGTGAGACGTGTATGCCCGATGTGAGACGTGTATGCACGTCGTGAGACGTGTATGCCCGATGTGAGACGTGTATGCACGACGTGAGACGTGTATGCACGTCGTGAGACGTGTATGCACGTCGTGAGACGTGTATGCACGTCGTGAGACGTGTATGCACGTCGTGAGACGTGTATGCCCGATGTGAGACGTGTATGCACGTCGTGAGACGTGTATGCACGTCGTGAGACGTGTATGCACGACGTGAGACGTATATGCACGTCGTGAGACATGTATACACACTTTCGTCTGCTTTTGTTCGCATTTTATCAGCAGAATATAATTTCACAAAATACTCGCTTAAACTCGCTTAATCCGGAATTAACCCAAAACTCGCTTAACCCGGAATTTCTTACCGGATCGAGCGAAGACCTCATTAACCCGAAAATCCCACCAATACTTTCTATTCACGAACCTCCTGCAACCGAATACCTTTCCAATACCGTGTAGAAAATCTCCAAAACCGGAATGTGATTATCCAACATGTAAATGAATCTCCTTAAACCGATTATCGAGGTGTTTAGTGGTCCGTTTAAGCGGCTAGTCCCCCATGGTCCACGATAATGTCTGGACCTGAATATCCAATAACAACTGGACAGAGGAATTTCTTATCCGAATATTCCACCAAATAGGTCAGAGTTCATACCAGTGTTTAAACAAACATGACTTTCCAATTGGGAACGTTCTGTTCGGCCCATTTTTTTATGGTATGAAAAATGAGAAGCAGAGTTGAAGGTAAAGCTTAAAAATTAGGTAGTATGTGGTATGATAGCAGGCCGGCTTCGATATCCCATTGATGTTCTGACGCCGAAAACAAGTGGTTCATAACACACAGATATCACAATTGCATGATGCAGCTTCAGTTTCAACTTTTTTTGACCATGTCGTAGCTCAGTCGATTAAGGCAGCGTCTTGGATGCTCTCGGACGCAGGTTCGAATCCTCGTCACGGTCCTTGTGGATTTGTTC
>NC_091185.1:3273620-3291337 GCF_040958095.1 Procambarus clarkii
AAATACCAGTACTGAAAGGAGAAAAGGCACATGCAGCTCAGAGTTGAGAAATTCACCTTAATATTGACGCTACATAACACAATATTACAGTCAAAGTTGCATCAATTTGTAAGTTTTCTGAATCGTGGTTAGCAGCGACCTGAGGCCCGGTCACCAATGAGCGGAAATGAAACAAACGCGATGCTGGGATTTATATCAAGAAGCATTAGAAAACGCGATACTGGGATTTATCTCAAGAAGCACTAGCAAGCAGAAGCACGAAAATCATCCCTTATCAATATCAAACACTGGTGAGACCCCCACTTCCATTATGGTGTGTAGTTATGATCCCTGTGCTACAGGATGGACATGATCCCTCTATACAAAATACACAAGGTTGACAGAGCTGACATATTTTATCAGGTACTATTTTCTCAAGGTAGAGGCAATGCTGGGGTGAGGGAAGTACTCGGGTGGAGGCATTAATAGGGTGGAGACAGTACTGGGTGGAGGGAGGGAGGGGAGGCACCTTCTAGGGTTCTGGCAATGGCTTCTATTCAACAAAAACTGACCCTAATGGTTGCTAAACAGAAAAAAAAGTTGTACGACTTTCCCAGTCAAGTGCTGCAACTCATGCAGATATCCTACCCGTGGCTGTGGCCACACCCTTCATGCCAGACCCACTTTATCCACCACACTCATCATGGTAACTCCACCCACATTATCCACTACACCCGTCATGGTAACTCCACCCACATTATCCACCACACTCATCATGGTAACTCCACCCACATTATCCACCACACTCATCATGGTAACTCCACCCACATTATCCACCACACCCATCATACTATCCCCATCCACCTACATAATCCACCATACTCATCATTCCAGCCCCCACCAACCCACTTTTGAAAGCAATTAGTTTGCATGAGACATTTTGACAGAAGCATTCAACACTGAATCCACAAAAGTCTTAGACAACACTATGATAATATAGAACTATTTTCTGCAAACAGTTTGATCTAAACAACATGTGTCTACTCAAGGCATTATGGCAAACATTAGATTAATCCTGAACAAGTGATCGAAATAGCACTCATCCTTAAAGATTTTGAAAACAACTTTTGATACAGTATAATATGGAGAACTATAACATATTATGTAGCAACTATGAGTTGATATCTGTTACTAAAATCAATTGATATAGGTAACTAAACAATAAGCAAATGGAAATAAAATTTCTTCAGGGTCAACTTCAGTTTATCAACCTGAATATTGAACTTCATCAAAGCTCTATACTTGCTCTATCACGTTCTTGCTGTTATCTCTTGACACAGATAACATTCCTAACCCCCAGTGAACAACTCGTTTTCCTTATGTTCTACCTACAACGTTTCTCAACTCATCACACGTACATTAGTTTATATCCGGTACAGCACAAGTTGAAATAGACAGAACCATCCAGGGAACACAGCAGTCCTCACCATTGCAACAAAGTCTAGAATCGCTTGTATATATATTCTACAGATATACTCAGATATACCCAACATAACCCACTTTAAAACGTCACATGGGTCATTGTTATAATCTTATACTTATATTAGAAGCCTTCCTCTGCCTCGAATATCATATCCACTACACCTAAACCAGTACACAATGTTTGACCCCCTCCCATCCCTTTCAGTGGATGTGAACCTATATATATATATATATATATATATATATATATATATATATATATATATATATATATATATATATATATATATATGGTTTATATATATGGAATCCTGGCCGGGTCAAAGAGTTCTTAGTGATATATATATATATATATATATATATATATATATATATATATATATATATATATATATATATATATATATATATATATATATATATATATATATATATATATATATATATATATATATGCCCTGACTTGCTTATAAACCACAAGTTTGAAGTATATAACTTCATTTAGGCACTTCATAAAGAGGCATTTACATGATAAATATATATATATATATATATATATATATATATATATATATATATATATATATATATATATATATATATATTATCATGTAAATGCCTCTTCCATTTTTCACAAACAAAGCTGGCTATGTCGGACAGGTGAAAGATATGGATGCTATTTACCGTTATATAAGCACTTTAATCGCCTTTTTATGCTTAGATGCGTAATAACTTACCATTTACTGTAGCAACTCTCTAACCCGTGTCGATGTAGCACAGACGAGAATGTATATAAGTATGGTGGAGAGCATGGTACACATGTATGGTCACCCCCCCAAAAAAAATACATCTATGCCTTTCTAATTTCACATTGCAAGCGGATATGACGTACTTTATCCCTAACAATTTACTGTTGCAATACATTCCAAATCGAGTCTATTTTTTTTCACTTTACAGAGACTTTATTGGGTAAAATCACACATCTTAACCTTGTCTTTATTCCTTTTACCTCGTGGAGCATTACTTGCCCTATACGTCCCTCGACTTTGCCTTACAGGACTTACTTTAAGATTAATAGGCATTGCGAGAGACTAAATCTACAAGGTTTTCTTGCCATGTCTATCGACCTTCCTCCTGCTTCACAGGACTTTAGTGTCTTACGGGACTTGTCATATATCCCTCAGATCTCACCTTGTTTATCAACATTCCTTTGCCATTTCTCATTTCCTTCTACCTCCGATACTCCTCGTTCCCGCCCTTCTCTAGTTTGCTTTCTTATTCCTTAATTTATATATTTTTTTCCCGCTAAGCCCCTTTCACTAGGACCTTTCTAGCTTTTCCTGACCCATATGCAAATTCATCCACCCCCACCTTTCCCTTAAGGCGGTATTCTTCGCCTTCTCCTTCTTAATCATTTTCCTTCCTCCTCAACCCTTGTGCTTCCCCTCAGCCCCACCCCCTTGCCCACCACTTCCTTGCCCATTACTCCCCCACTACCCCCTGGTCCGTCGTAGCCAAACCAGCTCGGCGCCGCTAGGTGAGTGAACCCACGTTCTCTAGGGAGGCCGGCCGCTTGCAGGTTAGTAGGTCTCCCGTTCGACCTTGTACCAGCTGCCTGCCTCACTCCACCACACACACACACACACACACACACACACACACACACACACACACACACACACACACACACACACACACACACACACCATAAATTCCCCACTAGACCTTAAGAATCATAATAATCATATTAAAAATACTACTACTACTAATCAAAGTAAAGACAGTCTGGAATGTAAAATAAAGCCAAGTTTCCTCTAAGAAAATACAAGAGAAAGCTCTGAGGAAGATAAGAAAACGGCTCAATAAAAAAATTTTGATGTCAGGATGTTCTCCGGTGACTCCTTGAGGATCTGACGTTAAGACGAGGGTCTTATCTGTGGTAGTGGGGTGGATGAAGGTGGTTGATCTGTGGTTGTGTGGTGGATGACTGTCTGGTTGATCACTGGTTGTGTGGTGGATGACTGTGTGGTTGATCAGTGGTTGAGTGGTGGATGACTGTGTGGTTGATCAGGGGTTGTGTGGTGGATGACTGTGTGGTTGATCAGTGGTAGTGAGTTGGATGAGTGTCAGCACGCAAGAAAAAGCATGAATATATGGTTTGACACCTGCACCATGCCTGTATGTGTTGAGAATGCAGCTGTATGTGTTGAGAATACAGCTGTATGTGTTGAGAATACAGCTGTATGTGTTGAGAATGCAGCTGTATGTGTTGAGAATACAGCTGTATGTAAATAAATTATCTTAAAGAGAGAGTCTCTTGTAGTGACTTCCACCGGGAGCAGTCAACGAATGCATTTCCAGGATCATATTAATTCGTTTGGTTGGGGGGACAGGAAGCCTGTGTATATGTATTATGTAGGCTTGTATCGAAGTGGGACGAATGACCTTCCTCAGGATCCTACTCCAGAACAATTGACAGAGTCCCGGGGTAAATATTTACTTTTAGGTGAATAGCGGCCTTTGAAGAAAGGAAACGTGCCCAACCATTTCCACGCCGTCCGTTAATCGGATGATGGCTACCCGAGTGTGGGTGAAAAACGAAGCCAACTGTGATACAAGACTCTGTGGCTAGGCTTTTGAGGTTCGGTTGATGCAAATTTTTGGCATTTTTGTGGTTGCCACTGAGAGGGATATTGGACAACAGAAACACACACACACACACACACACACACACACACACACACACACACACACACACACACACACACACACACACACACACACACACACACACCTCTGCTGCAGCCTCTTCTGCCTGTAGAAATAGATCCCACCTGCTCATCATGGGGGGACTGCAATCACGGAAGGATTGATAGGGAGAACAAGGAACCGCATGGAGGCGAGGATACGTGGAGAGCCAAACTATTGGAGGTGGTGACTAGAAACTTTTTAACCCAGCATGTCAGAGAACCTACAAGGATGAGATGAAATGACGAACCAGCGAGACTCGACCTAGTCTTCACTCTGAACGACTCCGACATAAGAGAAATCGGTTTTGAGGCCCCAGTAGGAATGAGCAACCACAGTGTACTGGTGTTTGAGTGCCTGATTGAAGAAGCGTTATTGAATTCGAGGAGGGATACCGAAAACAATAGGTTAGCATACCGAAAGGGAAACTATGAGGAGATAAGAAAATTCCTAACAGATATAGCATGGGAAACAGAGCTCAGGGGAAAGACGGCCAAAGACATGATGGACTACATCACGCAGAAGTGAAAGGACGCAGAAAACAAGTTTGTCCCAGTTCAAAAGGAAAACAGTGAAATGAAGATGAGAAACCCATGGTTTAATCAGAGATGTAGGCTAGCTAAGCAGCAAAGTAAAAGGGTGTGGAGAAACTATAGGAATAACAGGACACTTGAGAGCAGAGAAAGATACCAGAGTGCCAGGAATGAATATGTTAGGATGAGAAGAGAGGCAGAAAGACAATACGAAAATGACATCGCAAGCAAGGCAAAGACTCAGCCTAAATTGCTGCATAGCCACATTAGGAGAAAACAACAGGTTAAGGAACAGGTTATGAAATTAAGGATAGGGGCAGAAGGATTCACTACAAACGACAAGGAAGTGTGTGAGGAAATGAATAAGAAATTCCAGGTCTTCACCTAAGAGCAAGGAGAAATGAAAGAGATAAGAGAGGGAATAGTTAACCAGGAACCACTGGAAGAGTTTGAGATTACCAGCGGGGAAGTAAGGAAGTGTTTACTAGAGTTGGATGTGACAAAGGCTTTAGGCCTAGATGGAATCTCCCCTTGGATACTAAAGGAAGGAGCAGAAGAACTGTGCCTGCCACTCTCCATAGTGTATAACAAATCACTGGCAACAGGGGAACTGCCAGAATTTTTTAAAGCAGCTAACGTAGTCCCGAAATACAAAAAAGGGGATAGACAGGAGGCATTGAATTACAGGCCAGTGTCCCTAACCTGCATACCATGCAAGCTGATTGAGAAGATTGTGCGAAGAAAGCTAGTGGAGCACCTGGAGCGAAAGAACTTTGTAACACAGCATCAACATGGGTTCAGGGATGGCAGGTCCTGCCTCACAGGGTTACTTGAATCCTACGACCAGGCAACAAAAATCGGGCAAGAAAGAGAAAGATGGGCAGACTGCATATTTTTAGATTATCAGAAAGCCTTTGATACAGTACCACACAAGAGGCTAGTGAAAAAGCTGGAGATCCAGGCTGGAGTGAAAGGGAAGGTACTCCATTGGATAAAGGAGTACCTAAGCAACAGGAGACAACGAGTCAGTGTGAGGGGTGAGGTCTCAGATTGGCGAGACGTTACAAGTGGTACAAGGGGAGTCCCGAAGGGGTCAGTCCTTGGACCTATACTGTTTCTGATATATGTAAATGATCTCCCAGAGGGTATAGATTCGTTTCTCTCAATGTTTGCTGATGATGCAAAAATTATGAGGAGGATTAAAACAGAGGATGATAGTAGGAGGCTACAAGATGACCTAGACAGACTGAGTGAAGGGTCCAACAAATGGCTGTTGAAGTTCAACCCGAGTAAATGCAAAGTAATGAAACAAGGCAGTCGAAACAGGAGGCCAGACACAGGATACAGAATAGGAGATGAAGTACTTAACGAAACGGACAGAGAGAAAGATCTAGGAGTTGATATCACACCAAACCTGTCTCCTGAAGCCCATATAAAAAGAATAACGTCTGTGGCATATGCGAGGCTGGCTAACATCAGAACAGCGTTCAGGAACCTGTGTAAGGAATCGTTCAGAATCTTGTATACCACATATGTAAGACCAATCCTGGAGTATGCGGCCCCAGCATGGAGCCCGTACCTTGCCAAGCACAAGGCGAAGCTGGAAAAAGTTCAGAGGTATGCACCTTACGACTCTGGAAGACAGAAGAGTAAGGGGAGACATGATCACTTCCTACAAAATTCTCAGAGGAATTGACAGGGTAGATAAAGATAAACTGTTTAACACGGGTGGTACGCGAACAAGGGGACACAGGTGTAAACTGAGTACCCAAATGAGCCACAGGGACGTTAGAAAGAACTTTTTCAGTGTCAGAATAGTTAACAGGTGGGATGCATTAGGAAGTGATGTGGTGGAGGCTGACTCCATACACGGTTTCAAGTGTAGATATGATAGAGCCCAATAGGCTCAGGAACCTGTACACCTGTTGATTGACGGTTGAGAGGCGGGATCAAAGAGCTAAAGCTCAACCCCCGCAAACACAACTTGGTGAGTACACACACACACACACACACACACACACACACACACACACACACACACACACACACACACACACACACACACACACACACACACACACACACACACACACTCTCACACACACACACACAACACACACAACACACACTCTCTCACACACACACACAACACACACAACACACAACACAACATACACACACACAACACATACATACACACACACACTTGCTGTGGAAAAACAGGAGTTTACTCCCGTTAGCACTTGATCACCTAAACGAACACGTTATCCAGATGTTTTATGCATGTTTGTTTAGTGAGCGGATGAGTGCAAGGAACCCGTTCGTTGTTTAGCGTGCAGAGCAAGTTTTTCCTGCCCTCCACCAACAGATGTGCTGATGAAATCTAGACCGACTTCCTGTATACCCCCCCGTCCCGTCCCGACTCCACTCCTACGTACCCACCTACCCCCGACCTACATACCCCTAAACATGCCCAGAATCTCTATAATATATCAGTGTTGATATCTCTTACACAATTACCTCTGTGTTAGGTTTAATTTTTAAGCGGATGTTTAGGATTTTTTACGTAATGGACAAGGGATCGATTGATTGTCCTGTTAGACATCCAGAGGAGCCAGATTCACTAAGCTGTTACGCGAGTACTTACGAACGTGTACATCTTTTCTCAATCTTTGACGGTTTTGGTTACATTTATTGAACAGTTGATTAGCAAGTTTTCATGCTAGTAAACTGTTGTTATAAACAGCCTTCTGGTGCTTCGGAGCTCATTAACTGTTTAATAATTGTAAACAAAGCCGCCAAAGATTGAGAAAAGATGTACTGGTTCGTAAGTGCTTGCGTAACTGATTCGTGAATTTGGCCCGTGTATCTTCGGTGGGAAATCTTAGATAGTTTAGGTGGATGTAAATATGAGCTGCCTCGTATGGGCTAATAGGACCCGCCTCGTATGGACCAATAGCAGCTGCCTCGTATGGACCAATAGAAGCTGCCTCGTATGGACCAATAGAAGCTGCCTCGTATGGACCAATAGAAGCTGCCTCGTATGGACCAATAGAAGCTGCCTCGTATGGACCAATAGAAGCTGCCTCGTATGGACCAATAGAAGCTGCCTCGTATGGACCAATATGAGCAGCCTCGTGTGAGCAGCTTATAGTCCTTGTTCCGTTTCCCTAGGATGTGAGTCCATGCCTGGGCCGCATTCTCAAGAACGGGTCTCATAGTATGTTTAAAATACTCATACAAGCGTCATTTGTACAAGTTCTTGAAAGCTAACTGGCCGTTTGCGTATGATACTGATGTCGTTCTGCTGATGTGCTCCTCTGGCGTTAGTTTAGGTGTTATGGCTCGTTAAGCATTGATCTGTCACCGGATTCTTTTGATTTTTTGTCATTGATCTTTCTCAAGTCCAGAGACGCCATGTAACTCCAGTGGAGATGCAAATGACGTGTCTAAGGTTAGAGAAACCAAGAGCAACCTAAAAACTTACGCTTGTTATAAATTAGGCAACTACTAAAATCTTAGATCTACTAAAATCTTAGATACATTACGTGACAGCATGGACACCACCAACAGATGTGCCGTTTCCGTTTGACCGTTTCCGTCAAAAATTGGGATAAAACTCACGTGGCAATAGAAAGTTGAATAGAAAAACACAATAGAAAGTCGTATACACATATTCGTTCATTGAAACGTTGATTGTAACCATGATATATATATGTGCTTCAGCTTACAGTTTAGACCTATTGTCTTGTGTATGACCCTCTGTCCTGCGTGACAGTGAATACCAGCATTATCCTCACTTTAATAAGACTTATTTGAATTCCTCAGATTAGACAAAATTTTAATTATTTTTTTTCAAAAAAAGATGTTAATAATGCAGGCGATGAGTCACAATAACGGGGCTAAAGTATGTTGACCAGACCACACACTAGAAGGTGAAGGGACGACGACGTTTCGGTCCGTCCTGGACCATTCTCAAGTCGATTGTTAATCACACTCCCCTGGCGAGGTCTTCCAACGCTTCACTAACGTCCTCACGATACGGGGTGAGAATAGCTTGAGTTACCTCATCCCTTTGTGTGTGTTTATACCTCAATAAACTTATTTCAATTTCAACGTCCTCGCTATCACACTCCAGCAGACACGTCCAACTGTCGACCTTGTCACTGCCACTTACTGCTATCTCACTAACTCTGATCCTCGCAGAACACAGACTAGAATAGCAGACGACGAGTCACAATAACGTGGCTGAAATATGTTGATCACAACATAGGAACAAAGGCAACTGCAGAAGGCCTATTGGCCCATACGAGGCAGCTCCTATTTATAACCATCCAATCCCACTCATAAACATGTCCAACCCACGCTTGAAACAATGGAGGGACCCCACCTCCAACACGTTACGCGGTAATTGGTTCCACAAATCAACAACCCTGTTACCGAACCAGTATTTAACCGAGTCTTTCCTAAATCTAAATTTATCCAATTTATACCCATTGTTTCGTGTTCTGTCTTGTGTTGATACTTTTAATACCCTATTAATTTCCCCTTTGTTGTGTCCATTCATCCACTTGTAAACTTATATATGATCATAAACATATGATCATATATATATCACAATCGACTTGAAAAATGGTCCAGGACGGACCGAAACGTCGTCGTCCCTTCACTTTCTAGTGTGTGGTCTGGTCAACACAGACTAGAATAATCAAAAACATTATTTATGGGAAGGGTAAACCTTACTCAACTCGGTATCTGGAATATAGATGGCGCTGAGGTTCGTCTTATGTCTCCTCACACGTCCTTATCTTTCTCAGAAGTGGGGTCCTCACACGTCCTTATCTTCCATCTTCCCCTTCATTCTGTACTGTGTTTGAGACCTCGTTCCTTCAACTCCTATCTTCACAACCCTGCATTTATTTTGATTCAAGTCCATTAGCCATTTTCACACTATCCCTAAGGATGATGCTCTTCATCTTGTAATATATTGCAGTCATCTTCAGTTCATTTGTCAATAAACATTGACAAGAATTAACTTAATTCCTCTGTTAGTATGTTTATGTATAAGAGAATAGCATGGGGCCCATTTTCGTCCCTGAACACTGTACTTACTTCCTATCTATTTTCTGATGTCTTCTCCCTTGCTGGGATTCTTTGCCTCTTTATAGAAGGTATTTGATCGCCTAATTCAGCACGATTTACGGTTCACAGGTCAGCTTGTTTAGTTTACATGTGACATGTAAACCACAAATTTGAAAATGAATGAATTGGTTACGTTTCGGTCCTTCCTGAACCGCTACCAATGACTCAGGACGGACTGAAACATCGTCATTTCATCTATTTTCAGATGAGTGAGTTGGGTTTCTCATTTTCAGCCCCGTCATTGTGACCTATTGTTCATATTCGATGCTAAGGGTTTTTGACAGTAAAATGCGGTTTTATAAACTTCTCTCTCACTCTCTCTCTCTCTCTCTCTCTCTCTCTCTCTCTCTCTCTCATTTAATTTTATCTTGCCTCAGAATTCTAATAACTTTTATGTGGTCGTCTGTTCCATTGGAAATCGAGGATTTAGGGGCACCTCTAGTTCCAGCTTAAAACCTTTATGGAAGCTTTAATTCAGCTATTTTTCCACATTCTGTGTGATGCTTTGTCCTTTGCAAAGCCTGATCACGTGATTATATTCTGGCATCATTCTGCTCATGGGGCTGTTTAGTATTTTAGGCTGATCCTTGGCTTTGGATGCTATATCGTTCTCATACTGCTTCTTGATCTCTGAGTTCTCGTTCAGCATCCTCTGGATTTCTTAATTCCTTTTGTATTTCTCTTTTATGCCTTTAAAATTCCCTTTTAAAACAATAGGCAATTCTTTTTATATTGTTTTGGTCATTAATATTTTAGAGCGGTATTAATGTTCCTTCAGCTTCTTTGCATTGGCAGGATATGAAATTCATTCGGGCAATATAGGGATTCGAACCAGCGTTCTGGGTGACCCCAGCCACTGAGGTAGTACGTGCACCAACATGTTCACCACCAACGCTTCTCTTCAAGTGAACAAAGAAATATTACTAATACATCACGTTGATGTGATTTTTGATATTGATGTTTGGATGTTTGATGTGATTTTTGATGTTTATGGAATTTTTCGATGTTGATGTAAATATTGTAGCTGTCATTATTGCTGTTTTTATTTTGTATTTGTATTGTTTTTGTGTTTTTTAATCATTGTTGATATTTACGTGATCATTACGACTCCATCTTGAATAGTTAATATCATAATTTTCACCATAAATATCAAAATCACCATTAGTGGCACCTAGATGGTGAACATGAGTACCATCACCATCACAGCCTGTTGACCAGACCACACACTAAAAAGTGAAGGGACGGCGACGTTTCGGTCCGTCCTGGACCATTCTCAAGTCGATTGAGAATGGTCTCAATCATCACAGCCTCTATCGTCATAAGCACCAACTCTACCAACACCATTAATCACCATTCTAATCACCATTTTGAGCTTACTCTATCCCTCCATCCACGTCTTCGTGCACTTCTATCCCTGGAAGACCCTAAATCGAAGCTCCTCTTCCCCTTCGGAGCCCTGATCTCACCACTACAGAGCCCTGACCACCCACTACAATCAGAGCCCTGACCACCCACTACAATCAGAGCCCTGACCACCCACTACAATCAGAGCCCTGACCACCCACTACAATCAGAGCCCTGACCACCCACTACAATCAGAGCCCTGACCACCCACTACAATCAGAGCCCTGACCACCCACTACAATCAGAGCCCTGACCACCCACTACAATCAGAGCCCTGACCACCCACTACAATCAGAGCCCTGACCACCCACTACAATCAGAGCCCTGACCACCCACTACAATCAGAGCCCTGACCACCCACTACAATCAGAGCCCTGACCACCCACTACAATCAGAGCCCTGACCCCCCACCCCAAGACATCCAGAGCCCTTACCAGTTCCGCTCCCCTTCCCCCCTGATCACTACACCCCCACCACACTAAAAAGACCCCTCTCCCCCCCCCCCATCACCCCCCCCCCAAGCCCCACCTACTACCTCCATGCCCAAAGCCCTCCCTTCACTTTCCACTCATCAATTTCCAACAAATGTTCGTCTTTTTTAAAGAAACTAATATTTATTTCGTTTGAATTTCTGAGAACTGAACTATAACTTACGGATTAATCATCCGTAAAATGCATTTCTCTGTGGCTTTTGATCGCTATAGGTGATAGGGCGTATCCCTCTGCAGGAGAAGCAAGGAATTTTGGCCTGTATCTACCTGAGGTTTAAAGCTGAATTTGAAGACCGGGTTTTCAGGCTTCAAGTACCCTTCTAAGTTGTATATTTTGTCTCTAAGTTGGACAACTGATGGTTTATTGATTAAGCTGATATATTTATTTGTAATAATATTATCCTTATTTTCAATTAAATACAAATAATAATATAAATCATATAAATAATTATAAAAATTGTATTAATGATAATAAAATATTATTATTATTAATTGTTTATCATGTTATTATTATAATCACACATTACTAGTACCACAACTTCTATTTCTTTATTAGTCTGACTATCAGCACTATTTGTACTATTACCACTGTGTCGATTGTCACTACTGTGCTGCTACTGTTTGTTTGATCCTGCTTGGCTTGAAAGGACTACATTTAAATGTTTATGTTAGTAGTTCTGCTGCTACTACTACCACCACTGCTAGTGCTACTATTTGGGTGAGTCAGTTGATAGGTAACATTTAGGCTGAGTCAGTTGACAGGGAACATTTAGGCTGAGTCAGTTGACAGGGAACATTTAGGCTGAGTCAGTTGACAGGGTACATTTAGGGTGAGTCAGTTGACAGGGTACATTTAGGGTGAGTCAGTTGACAGGGTACATTTAGGGTGAGTCAGTTGACAGGGTACATTTAGGGTGAGTCAGTTGACAGGGTACATTTAGGGTGAGTCAGTTGACAGGGTACATTTAGGGTGAGTCAGCTGACAGGGAACATTTAGGGTGAGTCAGTTGACAGGGTACATTTAGGGTGAGTCAGTTGACAGGGTACATTTAGGGTGAGTCAGCTGACAGGGAACATTTAGGGTGAGTCAGTTGACAGGGTACATTTAGGGTGAGTCAGTTGACAGGGTACATTTAGGGTGAGTCAGTTGACAGGGAACATTTAGGGTGAGTCAGCTGACAGGGAACATTTAGGGTGAGTCAGTTGACAGGGTACATTTAGGGTGAGTCAGCTGACAGGGGACATTTAGGGTGAGTCAGTTGACAGGGGACATTTAGGGTGAGTCAGTTGACAGGGTACATTTAGGGTGAGTCAGCTGACAGGGGACATTTAGGGTGAGTCAGTTGACAGGGGACATTTAGGGTGAGTCAGTTGACAGGGAACATTTAGGCTGAATCAGCTGACAGGTAAGTAACCAAGGTCGATTTCTGTATCAAAGAAACACAAAATAAAATTTATATTCGACGATAATTTACATTGACTTTGTCAGTTATATAAACACAACACAGGTGTTTATCTAGAAATGAATAAAGATAAGTGCTCTAGAAATCAACACCTGTCTAACAGCTGTTTGAAATCCTTCAATGCTATGAAACTCGACCATCCTGTCAAAGAAAAGAAACACCGAATTTCTCCAATCATGATCAGTTTTTACCCTTGAAGAATTGTTGGAGCTTCGCCCACACGGGTTTGGGGGGTCGGTGTAGGAGAAGCGGATATGTCACCCGCGCCCCACCTACATCCATTCGTCCAACCACCTACACCCACTCATCCATCCAGACCTTCTTGTGTTCCTACATCTACACATTCACGTACATCCATCAACATACACTCTCTCTCGCCAATCTGCATCCGACAGTCAAAGTGATCCAACAACATCCATTTAGGTCCACACACACACATATCATTTCGTGCTCACCCATTTAATCATCCATTCACACTAATCTAAGCCAATCCAATGCACCTGGTTATTCACCAACTCATCCAAATACCATACACGCTTATCTAGTGATTTGCACCCACCTACCTGCATTCCATTCAGACTTACCCATATATATATATATATATATATATATATATATATATATATATATATATATATATATATATATATATATATATATATATATATATATATATATATTTATATATATAAATATATATATATATATATATATATATATATATATATATATAACTGAAAACTCACACCCCAGATGTGGTATATATGTGGTATGATATATATATATATATATATATATATATATATATATATATATATATATATATGTCGTACCTAGTAGCCAGAACGCACTTCTCAGCCTACTATGCAGGGCCCGATTTGCCTAATAAGCCAAGTTTTCCCGAATTAATATATTTTCTCTAATTTTTTTCTTATGAAATGATAAAGCTACCCATTTCATTATGTATGAGGTCAATTTTTTTTTATTGGAGTTAAAATTAACGTAGATATATGACCAAACCTAACCAACCCTACCTAACCTAACCTAACCAATCTTTATAGGTTAGGTTCGGTTAGGTATCTGAAAAAGTTAGGTTAGGTTAGGTTAGGTAGGTTAGGTAGTCGAAAAACAATTAATTCATGAAAACTTGGCTTATTAGACAAACCGGGCCTTGCATAGTAGGCTGAGAAGTGCGTTCTGGCTACTAGGTACGACATATATATATATATATATATATATATATATATATATATATATATATATATATATATATATATATATATGACAATGTCAGACCACGGAGGAAAAATGAAACAGGAAATTTCCTTAAGTACCTTCGTATATTAAATACATCTTCAGAAGGTGAAGATGTGGAGAGGGGAGTGAGGCAACATTTGCGAATGTTATATATATATATATAGTCTTCCCACTGCTGGAAGGTCTCTACTGGAGACCTTCTGAAGATGTATTTAATATACGAAAGTACTTAAGGAAATTTCCTGTTTCCTTTTTCCTCCGTGGTCTGACATTGTCACATTCTTAATCACGTGTTTATTTTCGTGATATACACACATATATATATATATATATATATATATATATATATATATATATATATATATATATATATATATATATATATATATATATATATATATATATATATGTCGTACCTAGTAGCCAGAACGCACTTCTCAGCCTACTATGCAAGGCCCTATTTGCCTAATAAGCCAAGTTTTCATGAATTAATTGTTTTTCGACTACCTAACCTACCTAACCTAACCTAACCTAACTTTTTCGGCTACCTAACCAAACCTAACCTATAAAGATAGGTTAGGTTAGGCAGGGTTGGTTAGGTTCGGTCATATATCTACGTTAATTTTAACTCCAATAAAAAAAAATTGACCTCATACATAATGAAATGGGTAGCTTTATCATTTCATGAGAAAAAAATTAGAATAAATATATTAATTCAGGAAAACTTGGCTTATTAGGCAAATCGGACCTTGAATAGTAGGCCAAAAAGTGAGTTCGGGCTACTAGGTACGACATATATATATATATATATATATATATATATATATATATATATGTCGTACCTAGTAGCCAGAACTCACTTCTCAGCCTACTATTCAAGGCCCGATTTGCCTAATAAGCCAAGTCTTCCTGAATTAATATATTTACTATAATTTTTTTCTTATGAAATGATAAAGCAACCCTTTTCTCTATGTATGAGGTCAATTTTTTTTTATTGGAGTTAAAATTAACGTAGATATATGACCGAACCTAACCAACCCTACCTAACCTAACCTAACCTAACCTATATTTATAGGTAAGGTTAGGTTAGGTAGCCAAAAAAAGCTAGGTTAGGTTAGGTTAGGTAGGTTAGGTAGACGAAAAAACATTAATTCATGAAAACTTGGCTTATTAGGCAAATTGGGCCTTGAATAGTAGGCTGAGAAGTGCGTTCTGGCTATTAGGTACGACATATATATATATATATATATATATATATATATATATATATATATATATATATATATATATATATATATATATATATATATATATATATATATATATATATATATATATATATATATATATATATGGATAGGGGTCATTGCTACAACATTAAGTTTAAGCTCAAAGTTGTAGCTATATAACGTAGCTATATAACCTATAAGTAGGTTATATATCGTGGCAACGGGTGACTGTGTTATAGAACTACTTTCACATATATGAATTGTTGTCCACAAAGCGGCCTTGTAAAAATAAGGGTGCGACTTAAGTGACGCCGCGGGTCTTATACGCCCTCAGATACGGATGATGTGAATATATTTATACATATACAATGTATAAGTATGGTAGTATATCTTAGTTTTTATTTTGTGAGTGTTTCCGGAATGAATTTGGACACTGTTGAGTGGAATTCGTCTAAGTTTGCCACAACTGAAGAGTGTCTCGTAGGATCCTTAAAACTCCCCCAGAAACCGGTTTTCTGAGGGAGACTGAGGAAGGTTGGTAGTGATGATCGTCTTATTGATCGTCTTCAATAAGGATCTTCACTAGCGGGGGAAAACTTATGAATTCCTACTCTTCACAATCTTTCTTTGGGCGTTGTTCCGGGAACATTTGTGCTTTGTAAAAAGTGTTGAACGAAGAGAAGACTTCTTGATGTTATCTTGAGATGATTTCGGGGCTTTTAGTGTCCCCGCGGCCCGGTCCTCGACCTGGCCTCCACCCCCAAGAAGCAGCCCGTGACAGCTGACTAACACCCAGGTCCCTATTTTACTGCTAGGTAACAGGAGCATAGGGTGAAAGAAACTCTGCCCATTGTTTCTCGCCGGCGCCTGGGATCGAACCCAGGGCCAAAGGATCACAAGCTCTGCGTACTGTCCGCTCGGCCGACCGGCTCCCCAAAGAAGGGAGCTCCTCATAAACTTAGATTTAGACTTTTTATTCAGGTAAAGGTACATCCTTTAAGTTACATACATAATGATGGATTTAAAGATAAAGTACATACAATACCTAAAGCCACTTGTACGCATAGCGTATCGGACTTAAGTACTTGCGTATGTTAAGATCTAACCATAGAAAACGAAACAGAGGTTCTGGGTGTACCTCGGGGAACCCGATAGGTTCTGACACCCGGTCAACGCTGGATACACTTGTACTTGTGTGATGGTGAGTGTAGTGAGACACACTATACCTATCATCCCGCCAAGTATAGCTGTGGTTGACCAATCCACACACTAGAAGGTGAAGGGACGACGACGTTTCGGTCCGTCCTCGACCATTCTCAAGTCGATTGTGACTTGAGAATGGTCCAGGACGGACCGAAACGTCGTCGTCCCTTCATTTTCCAGTGTGTGGATTGTTCAACATACTTCAGCCACGTTATTGTGACTCATCGCCTGTAGCTGTGGTGTCTGAGGCTACCAGAGACCACCTAGATGTGTCACCTGGTGGGAAGTACATATTTAATAGTCGAGGAGAATTACAACACGACCAACTCTGACCTCTAGTTGGGGTTGAGTGCTTACGCCAACCTTCTCATCTCTCTCTCTCTCTCTCTCTCTCTCTCTCTCTCTCTCTCTCTCTCTCTCTCTCTCTCTCTCTCTCTCTCTCTCTCTCTCTCTCTCTCTCTCTCTCTCTCTCTCTCTCTCTCTCTGTCTCTCTCTCTCTCTCTCTCTCTCTCTGTCTCTCTCTCTCTCTCTCTCTCTCTCTCTCTCTCTCTCTCTCTCTCTCTCTCTCTCTCTCTCTCTCTCTCTCTCTCTCTCTCTCTCTTTCTCTCTCTCTCTCTCTCTCTCTCTTTCTCTCTCTCTCTCTCTCTCTCTCTCTCTCTCTTTCTCTCTCTCTCTCTCTCTATGGATTCTTTATTATGACTAAATGGTTCTAAAACCTAATAAATTGGATAACCTACTTTTCTTTTATTTATTAATCACACTTTGTCAAATGTTTAATGCACTCTT
>NC_091185.1:3291837-3316837 GCF_040958095.1 Procambarus clarkii
CCCACCTTCGGGGCGCCCCAGCCCGCCACGGGGTACCTGCCCCCGCCTCGACACAATTTCACCAGCACGCCCAAACCCTACGTGCCGCCCCCGCCCTCTACGAAGTACGGGGCCCCTCCTCCGTCACGCTTCTACAACCAACCGGGGCCCACGCTGCTCTACGAGCCCCCGCCCACGCCCGTCTACGACAATGAGGGGCCATACCCACGGTACCCCAAGACTTCCGGTAGCTACATTCCGCGCTACTCGCCTGTACCTCGCTCCCCTCCCAAGCCTCAGCCGTGGTGGACTAAGTAAGGGTCTTCACTCAGGGGTCCCGGCTAGGAGGGGGCTTACTGCGCCTGCGTTAAAGAATGAGTTTGAAAGGAGAATGAGAGAGAAGAGAGAGAGAGAAAAAAATAGAGTAGGAGGTAGAGGATGAGAGAGAATGGGTGAATTGAAGCTTCTGCAAGGTATGCTGGCTTTTGTGGGTTGCTTGCTGGTGCCTGTAGACCTCGGGGTGAGTAGTTGTATTAGGTGAATCAGTGGGGAATAAGGTCGCCCTGGATGCTGCTTCCTACTGCGCTCACTTTATCTCCGCTCACGCGAGAAATGATGCTTCAGTAACCTTTGCTTGTGCTGATAGGAGTGAGCGACTACCTTGTGTTATAGAGTGGTGGGGATGTGCTGGCGTGTGTGTGTGTGTGTGTGGTGTGTGTGTGTGTGGTGTGTGTGTGTGTGTGTGGTGTGTGTGTGTGTGTGTGTGTGTGTGTGTGTGTTTGTGTGTGTGTGTGTGTGTGTGTGTGTGTGTGTACTCAGTTGTGCTTGCGGGGGTTGAGCTCTGGCTCTTTGGTCCCGCCTCACAACCGTCAATCAACTGAACAATGTGTGTGTGTGTGTGTGTGTGTGTGTGTGTGTGTGTGTGTGTGTGTGGACGTGTGTGTGTGTGTGTGTGTGTATGTGTGTGTGTGTGTGTGTGTGTATGTGTGTGTGTGTGTGTGTGTATGTGTGTGTGTGTGTGTGTGTGTGTGGACGTGTGTGTGTGTGTATGTGTGTGTGTGTGTGTGTGTATGTGTGTGTGTGTGTGTGTGTGGCACTACCATCGCAGTGTGCTCCTGCCAAAGCGCCGTGATTAGCTTGCTCTGCATTGGGGCTTAATTTTTTGCAATACATTTTCTCCTCTGGGTGTAGCGGGATTTACTTAAGACTCTGGACAAATTCTTGAAATATTTGTATACAACATTCCAAAAAGTTTCATATTATTTCCTTAAATGAATTTAATGTTATTTTATATGTTTTTATATTTATAATAAACTATTTTATAACTTCCTATTGACACAGACAAAAGTCTGGCCTCTCTAGAGCCTATTCAAAGTCAGTTATATAATGCCAACAGTTGAAGGCTAAAGCATAATTATTCCAAGATCTTTGACTTGGTGGATAGATCAGACTGTCTTGTAGAAGCTTCACACACATTGGGTTCGCGGTTCGAGTATCCTAGATCCCAGATGAATGGAATGTCTTGAAGTCTGTTCTCCTCTCAAGGTTGTCAGAGCTTGTTCGTACCTAAGTCATTTAAGATGACCAAACCCCAACTCGGAACATAGAGATGTGACGACGTTTCGGTCCGTCCTGGACCGAATCAAGGCAGGTGATAGTTTATATGACTTGATAATGGTTCAAGACGGACCGAAACGTCGTCGTGTCTTCATCTTTCTGGTGTGTGGTTTGGTCATTATATCTTCAGCCCCGTTATTGTGATTCATCATCTGCATCAGTCACTTCAGTTGGTCAGCGCCGAACTTCATATTGTTTTCTGTGGCCCACTGGAAGATCTTAATTGTATCTGAATGTAATTGTTCTGCCACAGGGGCAACTTTCATACATATTTTGGTGTACTTTACTGGCCCGTTGGCACGAAACTCTGTGGTCGAGTTTACGTCTATCTTTTACAAAGATGAAGAAGGGTGTATTCAATCCCATATTACTTATCCCTTGTGACTATATCTGAATATTTCTCTAACTGGTTTCTCTTGCCACATTGACCGCCTCTCCTGTTTACAGCTTTGCCAGTCTATCTTCCATGTTGACCAGACCACACACTAGAAGGTGAAGGGACGACAACGTTTCGGTCCGTCCTGGACCATTCTCAAGTCGATTGAGAATGAATGGTCCAGGACGGACCGAAACGTCGTCGTCCCTTCACCTTCTAGTGTGTGGTCTGGTCAACATACTTCAGCCACGTTATTGTGACTCATCGCCTGTCTATCTTCCATGTTTTAGAAGAACATTTGGGGATCCTGCTCTGTCACCTCTCCTCTCGTTTTTAAATCGTAACAACGTTTGTTTTGGGTTTAAACATTTAGGTTTTGAAGTTGAGGCCTTACGAATAGTTGCGAAAAAGACAAGTTGAAAGAGAGTGGGATCGAACAGCATCGGCCTCACTTCTTATGGTCGGCGTTCGATTCCTGCATGGCTGGACACCAATCCTTCACTCTACGTTCGATATTCCAGCTGCTATCCTATCCTCCTATCCCTGTACTGTGTCATGTAGTCACAGGTACTTATTATTTCAGTACTTATTTTCCACCTATGTTCTTTATCGACCCTATCAATTCCTCCGATAAATTTTGTACGTGGTAATCATGCCTCCTCCCTGACTCGTCTATCTTCTAGTGACATGAGGTTTAAGTCCAGTAATTGAAATTGAAATAAGTTTATTGAGGTAAAATGCACACAAAGGGATGAGGTAGCTCAAGCTATTCTCACCCCGTTCAGTACATCGTGTTAATATATACATAGACACACATCACAAACAATAAACATATTACCAAACATTCTGAGAGATAAACATCTACATTTCCTGAAGTCCAGTAAAGTTTCGATAGAAACTTCAAAAATTCCAGCATCAGTTTCGATAGATTCTCTGGAGAGCCGTGGATTGACTTGGCCACTCTCACTTCCTCCTCATAATTTCATTTTGCCTCGATCTCTAACACTCACACTTGCGCCCCCTTCCTCACAGGGTGAGGGCCTCACCACGCCGCCAGCGACGGCAGGCCAGTTCTACAGACCTCTGCCCCTACGAGTCGGAGTTCATCATGCCGCGGGCAGCCCTCAATAACAAGGGCGACTGGATGTTTCTTGTCAATGTCAATGAAGTTTCTACGGAGTATACACAGTTGGTCGAGAGCAAGAAATGCATGTAAGTTGGGGGGCCTTAAGGTCTAAGTTGGGGACCCTGAGGTCTGAGTTGGGGACCCTGAGGTCTAAGTTGGGGACCCTGAGGTCTAAGATGGGGACCCTGGGGTCTAAGTTGGGGACCCTGAGGTCTAAGTTGGGGACCCTGAGGTCTAAGTTGGGGACCCTGAGGTCTAAGTTGGGGACCCTGAGGTCTAAGATGGGGACCCTGAGGTCTAAGTTGGGGGGCCTTAAGGTCTAAGTTGAGGACCCTGAGGTCTAAGTTGGGGACCCTGAGGTCTAAGATGGGGACCCTGAGGTCTAAGTTTGGGACCCTGAGGTCTAAGATGGGGACCCTGAGGTCTAAGTTGGGGGGCCTTAAGGTCTAAGTTGAGGACCCTGAGGTCTAAGATGGGGACCCTGAGGTCTAAGTTGGGGACCCTGAGGTCTAAGATGGGGACCCTGAGGTCTAAGATGGGGACCCTGAGGTCTAAGTTGGGGACCCTAAGGTCTAAGTTGGAGGCCTTAGGGTTTTTTTATTATTATTATTTTCTACCACAGACGTGGCCAGACATTTACAATGCTAACCAGCATATATACATTTTCTTCTGTCCTCCATGGACAGGGTTAGAGAAGTGTTAAACATATAGTTCAAGGGTTTATTGAACAATCAACCACAGAAGGTGAGTCGGTGATTTTAAAATGCTAAGCTAACCTTAGGGTCTAAGTTGGGGGCCTTAAGGTCTAAGCTGAGGCCCCTAAGGTCTACGTTGGAGGCCTTAAGGTCTAAGTTGGAGGTCTTAAGGTCTAAGTTAAGGGTTTTTGAGGCTGCATTAACTTGTGCTTTCTTCCTGTCAAATTCAAATTAAGCAATTTGCCATAAATGTTTGTACATTAACATTTGGGAAAGTTTACATCAAAAGTACAGTAAATTATTTACTTGAGAAAAATTTTTAAGATAAATTTTTGAATGTGACAATAATCAAAGTAAAATTTAGGGATGTGACACAAATCACAGATTAATTTAGGGATGTGACACAAGACGCCAAATCACCGTGTAATTTAGGAGGGAGGGAGTTATCAAAAGAAAGCGCCAAGACATTATGACGATTTAGCACTTGGGAGGGGTCAGGATTAGGATTTGGGATGAGACGGGTGGAGAAGGAATGGTGCCCAACCACTTGGACGGTCGGGGGATTGAACGCCAATCTGCATGAAGCGAGACCGTCGCTCTACCGTCCAGCCCAAGTGGTTGGGCGTATAATTTAGGAATGTCATGCTAATTACGGCATAATTTACGGGAATAGGACTGAACTGGACAAAATTTAACAAGTAGGCCTATACACAATCGTACGAATGAGCAGGTTAGTGAGCCTAAGCAAAATTTTATCGGGAGAATTCGGGTTATTTAGGGTCAAATACAGACTTGCCAGGGTAATTAGGATTGAACTTGGGCCGGTGAAATAAGGGGGTCTAATTTATGTTACGCGGCTAAGCAATGCGTAACTTACAAGATGAAAGCTGAGTGCGATCCAGTTTTAAGGAGTGGGGCTAAATTGGGTCTTAATTTTTGGAGTGGGGCTAAATTGGGTCTTAATTTTGGGAGTAAGGCTAAATTGGGTCTTAATTTTTGGAGTGGGGCTAAATTGGGTCTTAATTTTGGGAGTGGCTCTGTGATTTGAATTAGGGCTTCGAAATGAGGTAGCGGAATTTTAAAATTTCGCGTAGTGGGTATACTGTTTCATCTTCAATAGGGTTCAAGGGGTTGTGTGTAATAGGTGGAAATGTAATCCTTGATCTGCACTAATTAATGACACCAATTAATTCAAAACAATACATGTTAAATGTATCATTAGCATCATATCTGAAATATATTACTATTTATTCGTGATTTAATGTTTTTTCACTAATTAAGAGTAATGGAGAGAGAGAGAGAGAGAGAGAGAGAGAGAGAGAGAGAGAGAGAGAGAGAGAGAGAGAGAGAGAGAGAGAGAGAGAGAGAGAGAGAGAGAGAGAGAGAGAGAGAGAGTGAGAGAGAGTGAGAGAGAGAGAGAGAAAGAGAGAGAGAGAGAGAGAGAGAGAGAGAGAGAGAGAGAGAGAGAGAGAGAGAGAGAGAGAGAGAGAGAGAGAGAGAGAGAGAGAGAGAGAGAGAGAGAGAGAGAGAGTGAGAGAGAGAGAGAGAGAGAGAGAGAGAGAGAGAGAGAGAAAGAGAGAGAGAGAGAGAGAGAGAGAGAGAGAGAGAGAGAGAGAGAGAGAGAGAGAGAGAGAGAGAGAGAGAGAGAGAGAGAGAGAGAGAGAGAGAGAGAGAGAGAGAGAGAGAGAGAGAGAGAGAGAGAGAGAGAGAGAGAGAGAGAGAGAGAGAGAGGTCATCCACTTCATCTATTTCCACCCATTTTCTTTCCCGCCAGAACCAACACTTGCACCGGATTCTGCAGCATTCCTGATGGATTCACTTCTGTCTGCCAGCAACAGTACGTTCAGAAGCGTCTGATTGCCCTGGACGGATCCGGTATGAAGCTGGCAACGGACACCTTCTGGTTCCCCTCGTGCTGCGTCTGCAAGATCAGACCCATAGGAGGATAGAAGCGCGTCTCAAGAATTTGTGTTCAAAAAACGTTTCTCAAGGGATCTATATCCTCTCTGACTTTTAACACGATCCGACTCGTAATTACTGGGTTTTTGTTTGCGAAGTGACGGCCATTTTGGATTTACAGATGCTGGCTTGGTATGATTCAGCCTTTGGACTAGTCGTGAGAGGATGGTCTTCAAGACCCTTGTAACTTTAGTATTGCGCAAGTTATGCTTCTTCGAACGGTACTTGTTAGAAGAAAACGGACTTAATCCATGTCATTAAGGATTCAAAGAAAACAGATTTGTTTTATGGGTAACTATACTAGTGAGTGTTAGCAAACGAAGAGGCTCTGTGACTTGGGTATTTTGTTTGCAGGTATATTATTAGCTTTTAAAAAATGTGATTTCAACAATATTATTGTGATAAAATATTTGTCCTCGTGTTATGTCTCTCCGAAATAATGATAATTAATAAGAATGATTCAATCCAGCCACAAGAATTAAAAAAAAATAATATTCGAATCTTAGTGTTAATAAACTTTATCAGGAATTGATAATTGCAAAAAAATTTTGTTAAAGGAATTTTCAGCTGGTTTGACAAGATCCTTAATATATATTTGTACACTTAAGGAGAACAGTTTGTGTGAAGTGAAGATTGACACTTTCACCATACGTGTAGTGACGGATGGTACCTTTCACTGTACTTATAGTGAAGTATAACCCTCTCGTAGAATTTATAGTGAACCAGTGACAACTTCACTATACATGAATTATGGACTCTTCACCGCAAGTTTAATAAAGCATTTAAACGTCACCATTCGTACAGTGAAGCGTGACACCTTCACCATACATGCAGTGATACATGACGCGCCTTCACTATACATACAGTGAAGCGTGACACCATCAACATGTTTACAGTGTAGCGTGATATCTTCACCACACGTAGTGTGAAGCATTGCACCATCACCGTACTTATAGTGAACCATGAAACTTTCACCATACATAAAATGAAGTTTGGCACCTTCACCGTAAATTTAGTAAAGCATTGCAACATCACCGCACGTACAGTGAAGCCTGACACCTTCACCGTACATAGTAAACCTTGGCACTTTCACCGTACGTACCATGGAGCGTAACACCTTCACCGTACATAGTAAACCTTGGCACTCTCACCGTACGTACCATGGAGCGTAACACCTTCACTATACGTACAGTGAAACACATCACCGTAAGCTAACTCTCCGTTAGAGAGAAAAAAGACTGTGTGGGCGCGCGCGCGCGTGCGAGTCTCCCTATTTAGTTATTATTATTTATGTGTTTAAAAGTAATTCCTAATTTATGCCTTGAGTCTTATTTTTGTATCGTTTATTCTATCTTTATTATCACACTTTTGTGTGTGTTTTCATCTTTAGATAAAAAGAAAGCCACTTGTTCTACTGTATTATTTAAAAAATAAATTTACAAAAACAACTAACTAAATAAAGTTATTCTATATTTGTTTTTTTACCTTCATATATATATATATATATATATATATATATATATATATATATATATATATATATATATATATATATATATGACAATGTCAGACCACGGAGGAAAAATGAAACAGGAAATTTCCTTAAGTACTTTCGTATATTAAATACATCTTCAGAAGGTCTTAGTTCTTTAACCCGAATATACCCTCTTTCCTGCTCTAGAGTCCTTGGAACCGAATATGTTGGTTAGACTGGTATATTAAATATATTCGGGTTCTTAATCACGTGTTTATTTTCGTGATATACACATATATATATATATATATATATATATATATATATATATATATATATATATATATATATATATATATATATATATATATATATATATATATAATAATAATATATATATATATATATATATATATATATATATATATATTATTATTATTCACTGGGACTATCAGAGCCTTGAAATGAGAACTAGAAAGACAGCAATTAAAAATATTTTATTTGGTTTGTTCTTTTAGATAAAAGCGTAATGTATAGGAATACACGCTGGCTTCCTGTCACCCCCGACACAGTGACTATAGTACAGTTGGCTAACGAGTTTACAAAAGGTGACATACCAGTCTAACCAACATATTCGGTTCCAAGGACCCTAGAGCAGGAAAGAGGGTATATTCGGGTTAAAGAACCTAATGCTAGGCTTCATTCTACTTCAGCTTACCACCGTTGGTTGTTCAAATTGTTGGACTTGGAAATATAATTGCTAGAAAAATAAACTAATTGCATCTAATAGATTATAATTCAGTGTTACTGTCCCTTCTGTTTTTTTTTTTTATTTTGATTGTAAATGTCTGACTGTTAATTCAAAATGTTTTAACGAAAAGATTGTTACCATTATATCTGCCCATCAACATAAACTGATAAATTTAGATTGAACAAAAGAGTTGATCCTGACATAGTTATTTAAACAATTTCTCATAGAACTTTAAAGACAAGAAGGATCTGTTATCCTTAGGTATCCTTTGGGGAGCCGGTCGGCCGAGCGGACAGCACACTGGACTTGTGATCCTGTGGTCCTGGGTTCGATCCCAGGCGCCGGCGAGAAACAATGGGCAGAGTTTCTTTCACCCTATGCCCCTGTTACCTAGCAGTAAAATAGGTACCTGGGTGTTAGTCAGCTGTCACGGGCTGCTTCCTGGGGGTGGAGGCCTGGTCGAGGACCGGGCCGCGGGGACACTGAAAGCCTCGAAATCATCTCAAGATAACCTCAAGAAGATAGGTCCTAATTTATGTTGGCTTCATACTAAGATAAATTATAACAATAATTTTATTTACATTATGTCAGTTCAGTCTTAAACTATATAAACAGAATACAATTAAAACTTTTCAAAATAGAGCTTTCAATTTCCATTCGAATTATTCATTTTTTGGTACTGAAGCAGTTCTTGAAGGATTTTTTTTTTTAGTTCAAATGATTTTCCAAGCAAAGTATTTTATAAAGTTTTACAAAATTCTTAAATACTAATTTTCTACCAATTGTCAAGTTTCCAACAGTCAATGAATATATATATTATGGCAAATTTCCCCATATGGGTTCCGTATTAAATTATTACTATTGTATTAAAAAAGATCACTAAGACTTATCCACAAATTCATTTTAAATTCGTGTTTACTTCACCATTGGAAACCATTTGTAATATAGTGATCCTTTACCCCTTTGCCCTCAGATCTGGTATTGTTTATCCTCATAAATGATGAAACTGTAATCACATATTAGCGCCTTACTCTAGAAGGTCAGACCCCACCCCAGCCTGATGCATGATACCGGGAAGAGCAAAGTGGAACCCCTTTGGTACTAAGCCTGTGCACCATGATTTACCGGATCAAGGTGCGATTCAGAGGGAGGACCGGACCCTTACCCGTTCAAAGATTCTGGGCCTGATCACTACAAAAACTCTTTGTTACCCCATTGGACGTCGTCGAGGATGGAGAGCCCCGAATTGGTGTTCAGCAGTGCCGCAGCATTACAGGGTCTGTTCGACCCCACGACCCTCACTGCTCTTTAGGAGGCGCACATGATCCTCACCCGACCACGTCACTACCTCACAGCCAAGACGGTGTTCGGAGAGTGAGCTCCCTGCTCTCTGAAGAAGCTGCCACCGACGTCGTCACCAGCATTAACGAGCAGAACCCTTCCTAGACCACTGTTACTGGTCTAGGAATGAGGTGACTCTCATTCCTGTAAATGAGTCACCTCTCCACCATGAGGGTCCCCTTTATCACGCCTGAGGAAGCAACCTTTGCTGCTGACAACGGCTTCCGGTCCTTTGGTATCGCCAGCTCACCAAGGAGCACTACTACAGACTTCGGCAGTGCTTCAAGTGCTACAGCTACGAGCACTTCACAAAGAATTGTACGTCTCAGGACCAACGGTGCAGCAAGTGCGCCGGGAACTATCACCTTCAGAGACTTCACCAACGACTACCTTCACTGCCTTCTCTGTCAAGATGAACATACTTCCGTCTCCGCTGAGTGGCCCCCCGAAGACTTGAAGAAATCGAGATGATGTCCGACGCCAGGCAGGCTCTACCGCTCGTCGTGCGCCAACAACTTTCAACGTGCAAGTTGCCAGCTTCCCGGTGCTTCCAGGTGCCGGAGCTACCATGCAGCCTGCAAGTCAATGGGGGGCGCAGCTCCCAGTCCACCAATCCATTCATCGACTCGGCCGCAACAGCTGCAATCTCTCTCTGGCCAATCATCAAGCCAGCCTTCACCACACCAGATGCTGGCCCTCAACACCGTTCATAGTACCGTCTTTGCACTTACACGTCTGGTTTTAATATTGGCAGGTACGAACCACGAAGAATTCGTCCGAATCCTCAACATACTCTGCACTACAAATGGCCTCCCAACGTTCACTGTTCCAGAGGAACTCCTCACTACTTCAGCAACAGCCACTACTGTCATTTCAGCTTCTGACATCACCATCTCTCCAGCTGCACTCGCAGATCTTCCGTTTGCTGGCCTCCAGCCTTTGCAACCTACTACAGCGCCTACCTAACTTTCGGTACCTGAAAATATAACAGCATCATCGGCTCCGACTCCAGAACAACTACCAACTACTCAAGTCGCACCTGTGACTACACCAGCTTCACCGGCGCCTACACCCAATGCTTCTGCACACCTCCACCGGTCTTCTGATGATGATGACTACTGTCTCGGTTGATACTGAAGCCCACTCAGCTCCCCCAGACATGGAGAATACTTCGACTGACTCTCCAGTGGTCAATGACTTGTATCGACAACTTGACAATACTGAAATTGGATCTCCTGATTTCATGCTGCGTAGTAGCTGTATATTGAACTCGAGCTGTGAAGAATACACGCAGTGTATTCAGATCCAGGAATCTGGATCCAGATCGCAGTGAATCCAGGAAGTGACAAGGTGTACGAGGCTCCTTCCCATACACCATCCTCTCAGAATGCAACGAATCTACACTGGTAGCCGGACTTTTTTCCTAAGGACTTCGCCGAATACAAGAAAAACCATCAGATGATTACACGACGCAAGAAGAAGTAGAAGAATGAAGACGCAAGAAGAAGTAGAAGAATGAAGACGCAGAAGCAAGGATAAGAACGAAGAAAGAAGAATCAAGACACTACCAGTGACGGATTGTTAATACCCAGAATAGAGAAGCACTGCCACAGCTGCCCTTCCTGACCCGACTCAAAGCCAAGCCAGTTGTGGGGTTGTTCCGGCATCGATTCCAGACACGCAGCTGGTTTAGCCATGACACATTCTCTACAATTTCAGCACTTCCTCTCACCGACTTCTCTTCAACTGTCCCCTACTTCAAGGCTCGCCTTAATAGGTATCTTATCCTGTATATTATTGATTGAACTGTAATGTTCGATACGTGAGAAATACCCCACGAAACTTTAAATACTGTATTGGTGAACACATTAATATCTCTTATCGAACTGGTCTGCCCCTTATTCATGCTGCTTCCTTTGCTGTAAAAACCCAATGTGAGAAAAGGGGCCTCCCTTTCACCTACAGCGACTTCGCTGTCCTGATCTCTAGTTCGTCATGCAACCCGTCCTCAGACCAAGTCCATTCTATCCAGCGGTCGACCCAAAGATGCATTCATCAATTTTAAAATGCTGTTCATTCAAAATAGGAATTTTCTCACATATAAATTAATATTGATATATATCGGCATACTGTGCATATTTAGACATTAGTAAAGTAAGGTTAGGTGGTTAGGTTCTGTTGGCGATTATTTATATTTGTAGTACGTGGGCAACCCGTCCTCGACTCAAGTCCATTCCATCCAGCGGTCGACCCCACAGACGCATTCATCAATTTTAAAATGCTGTTCGTTCTAAATAGGATTTTTCTCTGCTCGGTGAGGAGGGGACAGTGTGTTGTAGAGGCTTAGAGTTTGGGAAAGGAAGATGTTAGCTAATGAATTTCTATCCTGTGTATTATTGAACTCAGATTCCCAGTTTATATTATGAAGTTCATTTGTGAGATTGCCTATTGCTGCTTTACTGTGTAACCCGAAGATAAGTTTCTTGGTACCTGGTGGTGTTATGTCCATGTTTGGTATGAGGAAAGTAGGATGGTGGTCAGTTGTTCTGTCAGAGATTATACCAGATGCAAGGGGGAGTTGTTATGTTAGTCCAAGGGTGATACAAGGTAGTAGCGGATGTTCGAGTGATTCGGGTGGGCTTGGTGATTGTGGGGGATTAGCTTACAGGAGTTCACGCTGTTTAGGAAATAGTCGACTTGGGGGCTATTTTCTTGACCCAGGTCAATATTGAGGTCACCTAGAATCATGGGATTTTTGTTGAGATTGTTATTTATGATAAGATTCCTTAGGTTATCTGAGAATGCAGTTATATTAGTATTGGGAAATCTATAGAGAGCTCCAATAGTCATTGAGGATTTAAGGGATTTAATCGAGAACTGATCAAAGGTGTATTCACAATAGTCGTCTCTATCACTAATGACACTATTTGCAAATGAAGGTTTATTTTAGTAATTGATAGCTGTTCCACCTCCTTTTTTTATTAAGCTTACAGTTGTGAATGACTTTATAACCAGCTAAGTTGTAAAGTTAGGTATAGTCTTTACTTAGCCAGGTTTCTGTCAAGATAATCAACGATAGTTTAGTACCTAGCGCTGTGAGTAGTTCATTCATTGGTTCCACCAATCTTTGTAAAAAATTCTTGTATGTATGTACCTTACCTAAATAAACATTATTATTATTATTATTATTATTATTATTATTATTATTATTTATATCATCAAAATGTTTACCAAGTGATCTGACATTTTGGTAGGATGGGCAAGCGTTATTTTGGAGTTAGTTTTTTGCAAGGTTTGCAGTGTAATACCTGCAATAGTGATGATCAATATGCTAGTTATTTTATATTTGTGACAACAGATTTAGTTCAGGATCAATTTCTCTGGATCAGGATCAATTTTCTCTGACCAGTCTCCGTGGTGTAGTGGTAAGACACTCGCCTGGCGTTCCACGAGCGCTATGTCATGGGTTCGTATCCTGGCCGGGGAGGATTTACTGGGCGCAATTCCTTAACTGTAGCCTCTGTTTAACTCAACAGTAAAATGTGTACTTGGTTGTAACAACGATTCTTCGCGGCAGGGGATCGTATTCCAGGGACCATAGGATTAAGGACCTGCCCGAAACGCTACGCGTACTAGTGGCTGTACAAGACTGTAACAACTCTTGTATATATCTCAAAAAAAAAAAAAAATCAGCTTGCATGTAGATGCAATGGTGTCAAGATACAATAAGGTAAGCAATTACAGAACAGTACCTTACCTTGAGGTTACCTTGAGGTGCTTCCGGGGCTTAGCGTCCCCGCGGCCCGGTCGTCGACCAGGCCTCCTGGTTGCCGGACTGATCAACCAGGCTGTTGGACGTGGCTGCTCGCAGCCTGACGTACGAGTCACAGCCTGGTTGATCAGGCTAAGTAAAATACTAAATCTGCTGTTAATATAAAATAACTAAAGCAAAGAAGAAAGGAAACAAATATTCAAATACACATATAATAAGAACAAGTAGGAGTAAAGATCCCTACAATTAGACAAGTAGGATACAGAAGTAAAAAAAATAAATAAAGATTGACAAGAATGATATTCAATAAGAAAATGGAATTAATAATAAAAAAAATTACAACATTCTTATGCTTTATCAACTTAGAATGGCCTGTTTTTAAACAATTTATTATGGATAATAATTTTTACTTTTCAATTACACCATTTTATTATTATTAATATTATTATTATGTTGTTGATTTAGGGGGCGACGACGATCATGAGATCGGGTGCGCCCCGGTGTACCCGTGAATGGCTAATCTCGAAGCCCGGAAAGGGTGAAACACCAAGCCTGATCGCGAAACGAGGAACGCCAATCACTGGAAGCTAATATACCTCACGACAAAGAAACGCAAACAGGTAGATGATTGGGGAGCCCCGGGAGTCCCTCAGGGTGACAAGCACCGGCCCCGCCCCCACACAGAGAACACTAGGTAGCGAAACCAAAAACTCGGCCCCAAGCTAAAACGCAAAAAAATCATCTAATGTCCTACAGCAGAGCAGAAGCCGGCCGGCCGCCCCCAGCACGGCTGAGGGCACACCAGGAACCCGCCAAGACCCT
The DNA here is from genome assembly GCF_040958095.1 of Procambarus clarkii. Lineage (NCBI taxonomy): Eukaryota > Metazoa > Arthropoda > Malacostraca > Decapoda > Cambaridae > Procambarus > Procambarus clarkii. Next base: position 3,305,750 of record NC_091185.1, read on the forward strand.
CCAACACCCGGCACCTCTCGGCCAAGCCGGCGCCGGACGCCGTCACCCCCGTCGGGAGAACCAGGAAGAACACGTCAAAGAAAATCTATCAATAATCCCGTGACCGCAAGGTGATGTGTGCGCCAGAGGTCGTACAACCAGACCGTTGAAGAGGAATGCCAAACGGTAGTAGCAAATCCAAATCCAAACGGAAGTAGCAAATCCAAATCGCAAAACAGAACGTGATCCGGCGGCCCCCAAGCGGGGGAGGCGTCCAGACGTCCGCTCGACGTCAAGGTTAAACCAGGAGTCCATTATTATTATTATTATTACAGTATTAATATTATTATTCTTATCCACTTGAAGGAAAACTTTAGTTATCCTAAAAATTTCACCATTTTCTTTTTTCTCCAACTTCGTTTTCAATATTGATTCATTGTTTGATGGCTAACTACAATAATCTTTTTCATCAAGAAAATTCTAATGATTCAGATTCAGATTCAGATTCAGATGTTTATTCAGGTAAGGTATATACATACAAGTGATGTTACATTAATGGATTGATATATAGATAGAGCTAGTACATACAATGCCTAAAGCCACTATTACGCAATGCGTTTCGGGCAAGAAAAACATTAATATCTAGAACTTAATACTAATTGAGCATAAAGAATAAAAGATGTTGAGAACAAATACAAATAAAGATAAAAAAAAGGGGGAACATGACTGAAAAAGCAGCACAAATACAATAGGTTGACAAACAGTGTTGATTAAAAAAAAAGAAAAAAAAAAAAGAAAATAACAGACATGGGTTGACAATAGAGGAGTGAGGTAGATTACAGGGAATTTATTAGGTAGTGTTTAGTTTTTATCTTAAACTGGTTGAGAGAGGTACAGTCTTTAACATGGTTGGGAAGGTCATTCCACATTCTGGGCCCCTTGATTTGCAGAGCATTTCTAGTTTGATTAAGACGTACTCTAGGAATATCAAAACTGTATTTATTTCTGGTGTGGTGCTCATGGGTTCTGTTACAACCTTCTATGAAGCTTTTAAGATCAGGATTGGCATTATAGTTTAGCGTTTTATATATGTATAATACACATGAGAGAATGTGCAGTGACTTAATATCTAACATATTAAGAGATTTGAGTAGGGGTACCGAGTGATGTCTGGGGCCAGAGTTGGATATTGTTCTAATAGCGGCTTTGTGTTGGGTAATTAGAGGACGTAAGTGATTTTGGGTAGTAGAACCCCAAGCACAAATACCATAGTTGAGATAAGGATAGATAAGGGAGTAATAGAGAGTCACCAGAGCAGGGCGTGGTACATAATATCTGATCTTAGAAAGAATGCCCACAGTTTTTGAAACTTTTTTTGATATATTTAGAATGTGTCCCTGGAAATTCAGCTTGTGGTCAATGAGAATGCCAAGGAATTTGCCATCTAATTTGTTACAAATTTGGGTATTGTTTATTTTGAGATTTATAAGACTAGAGGATTTATTGCCAAACAGAATATAGAAGGTTTTGTCAATGTTAAGGGTGAGTTTGTTGGCAGTTAGCCAAAGATGGACTTTATTTAGCTCAGTATTTACTGTGGCATTTAGAGCAAGAGGGTCAGGACTGGAGTAAATGAAGGTTGTGTCGTCAGCAAATAGAATTGGTTTGAGGTGTTGGGAGGCATTTGGAAGGTCATTAATGTAGATGAGAAAGAGGAGAGGGCCAAGTATGCTGCCCTGAGGAACACCAATGTTGATGGGTAGGGTGGGAGAAATTGTATTATTCACAGAAACATATTGGAGCCTGTCAGTAAGGTAGGACTCGAGGTATTGTAGGGAGTGTCCTCTGACTCCATAATGATGTAATTTAAGAAGAAGGTTATGGTGGTTGACAGTATCAAAAGCTTTACGCAGGTCCACAAATAACCCAACAGGGAGCTCCTTTTTATCAAGAGCTGTATGAATCGAGTTAAGCATACTAATAAGTGCATCGTTAGTGCTTTTTTTGGGTCTGAAGCCATATTGGCAAGGGCTAAGTATATTGAGTTTGGCTAGATATGAGTAAAGCTGCTTGTATATAAGTTTTTCAAAAATTTTTGACAAGTTTGGCAGGATTGATATAGGTCTGTAGTTGTTAACATCTGTGGGGTCACCACATTTGTGGACAGGCGTTACTCTCGCTTTTTTTAGAATATCTGGAAAGGTTTGGAGTTCAAGTGACTTGTTGAAGAGCAAAGCAATAGCAGGGGCTAAAGATCTGGAGGCTTTTTTGTAAATTAAAGTTGGTATCTCCTCAAGGGCACCAGACTTGGTTTTAAGGGAAAGGATTATCTCATTGACGTCAGTGGAGTTAATAGGCTTTAGGTACAGAGACTGTGGATAGTTACCTGTAAGATAGTCCTTAATGTCAGTACTGGAAGATGGAATATCATTTGCAAGGGATGAACCAATGGAAGAGAAGAACCTATTGAACTCAATAGCAGAATCAGAGGCTGAAAGCTGACCATCGTTATTAGACAGGAGAGTCGGTTTGTTATTTAAAGATTTCTTTGATCCCAATATTTGTGAAATTGTGCTCCAAGTTTGTTTAATGATGCTCTTTATTTGAGTAAATTTATCTTCGTAGTAATTAGTTTTGGCTCGTCTAATTATCTTAGTTAGCAATAATGAGTAATTCTTTGAGAATTCTTTGGAGACAATTCCTAACCTATACTTCTTCTCAAGGTCGTGTTTTTTGTTAATGGATTTCAGTATTCCCTTTGTAAGCCAAGGATTGCTAAGCCTTTTGCTTGTGACTTGTTTTGTAAGCCTAGGACAGTGGGTGTTATAAAGGCTAAGAGTTGTTTGTAGAAAAGATTGCACTGCTAGGTTGATGTCCCATTTTCATTGCCGGGGACTGGAAGCATGTTACGCTTATGGAGGTTTCAATAGGCCCAGTGGTAACCTTTCACAGTCTGCATTCTACAACAGTTGTCTATTTCATAGGTACTTTTTTTTTACAGCTGGAATTTACCTTTACACCCTTTGACTAATATGGTTGGAGTGTTTCTTAGCTCTGCTAATGCCCCCTCAGTATTTTTAACGTTGTAGTCATGCCTCATCTGAGTCTTCTCTCCTGTGAGTGGAGTGGTTTTCCCAGCTGACTTGAATGTCAGAGTTTTCGACCCTAAAGAATACACGAATGCACAGGACCTTAATTGATCAATTCCTGGATGATTCATGTTTCTAAGTGTTTAAGAACTGCTCTGAACAGACAACCTACCGAGTTATAGTAATTTAAATAACATCAGGCAGCAATTGTGGTTGATGATTAATTAGTAAACTGATCACACGCAGAGTCACAGCTCTCTTCCAGCCGTTAACGAGGCCACGGCTGAGGTTTATCTCGTGACCACCAATACGATGGAAGCCGTCAAAATGCTTCGCTCCTATTGGCTAATTTGTTGTCTGGGCAGCCATTGTCTTAACGACGAGGCTCGTGGACGATCGAGCACCGAATTGGCATCCTAGTTGAGCCCTTGAACTGTGTTAGTTATGTGTGACTTGTTCCTCGCCCAAGGAACAGAAGCACTTCGTTAAGTAGCACACAACGCCAAACCTACATACGTCACGCTTGAAGTCGAAACAGCTAAAACATTCACGTGTTAATTATTGTTGAAGTGTGAGAATTTTAATGACAAGCGAGACGGGTTGTTTACAGACAGTCGACACCGTGATGAAGCGTTTAGACGGAATCGTAAATACTGTATAGGAAGGGAATGATTAAGACCGTAACTAACAATAGACAAGCTGTTCGCACCGGCTGTGTCGTGACTCCTGACTGTAACGTGTGTGTTCAGAGCGTCGTAGCTTGGACCACCTGTCCTCCGTCACCTGCTGTCTTCTGGTGTCACGCCCTCACCAGCCGACCCTGGACGATACCACGTGGGGTGTAAAGGGGTACCCACGGACCACACCGCCTGTTGTGGCTGGCAGAGGATGTGAGAGTGAAAGTCTGGACGAAAATCGTAATAAAGTAAGTAGTACAGTACTCGATTTGAAGCCTTTAAGGGATCTATGTTGACCAGACCACACACTAAAAGGTGAAGGGACGACGACGTTGTTGTCCGTCCTGGACCATTCTCAAGTCGATTGTGCTTTAAGGGTTCTATGTTCGTGTGTGTATCGCCAAGTAGCATCTAGGAGGTTAGAGAGTTGTGTACTCGGCCAGCGGAACCCCGTGTAAGAGGTAAGGGATCAAGGTACGAGCATTTGGAGGCTTGTGTCCTCCGTGGCTTAGTACGAGCATTTGGAGGCTTGTGTCTTCCGTGGCTTAGTACGAGCATTTGGAGGCTTGTGTCCTCCGTGGCTTAGTACGAGCATTTGGAGGCTTGTGTCCTCCGTGGCTTAGTACGAGCATTTGGAGGCTTGTGTCCTCCGTGGCTTAGTACGAGCATTTGGAGGCTTGTGTCCTCCGTGGCTTAGTACGAGCATTTGGAGGCTTGTGTCCTCCGTGGCTTAGTCTCACACGCCGTAGCGACGGACGTGGGAGAGTTACAACCTCACATACACTTTAAAATATAAGTTTTCTTATATGCAAATTGTCGTCGCTATGTATTGTTGATTTCTCACGCCACATGTGCACGACGAGCAGCTGTTTAGAGCTCCGTGTGTCCCTTGCAATTGCAAAGTGATTAGGAGTGGTAGAGAGTTGTTGGGTGGCCATTGCAGTGTTAAGGGAAAGCTGTTCCTGTCTTGAGTGTTCTGTTGAATATCTAGATAAGTGACATGGTTAGCGAGATTCACGAAGCAGTTACGCAAGTACTTACGAACGTGTACATCTTTCATCAATCTTTGACGGTTTTGGTTACATTTATTAAGCAGTTTTACAAGCATGAAACTTGCCAATCAACTGTTGTTATTGTTATAAACAGCCTCCTGGTGCTTCGGAGCTCATTAACTGTTTAATAATTGTAAACAAAGCCGCCCAAGATTGAGAAAATATGTACAGGTACGTAAGTGCTTGCGTAACTGCTTCGTGAACCTGGTGTCCTTTCAGTTTTCCAAGAGATATCCAACTGGATCCCACAGCCTTCAGAGTGTCCAGTTATCTCAGTTACCATATTACCGTAGTGGTTGGTATTTCAACTCATCAAATTTCAATTTTATCAAATTGCCTTACCTTGGCCTACACATAAGGGGCATAACTGGCCGACCCCTCACAGTGTTCAAGAGAGAACTGGATAAGCACCTCCAAAGGATACCTGATCAACCAGGCTGTGACTCATACGTCAGGCTGCGAGCAGCCGCGTCCAACAGCCTGGTTGATCAGTCCGGCAACCAGGAGGCCTGGTCGACGACCGGGCCGCGGGGACGCTAAGCCCCGGAAGCACCTCAAGGTGGCCTTTTCAACCTGCCTCTTGAGGTTATCTTGAGATGATTTCGGGGCTTTAGTGTCCCTGCGGCCCGGTCCTCGACCAGGCCTCCACCCCCAGGAAGCAGCCCGTGACAGCTGACTAACACCCAGGTACCTACTTACTGCTAGGTAACAGGGGCATCTAGGTGAAAGAAACTCTGCCCATTGTTTCTCGCCGGCGCCCGGGATCAAACCCTGGACCATAGGATCCCGTGCAGGCGATGAGTCACAATAACGTGGCTGAAGTATGTTGACCAGACCACACACTAGAAGTTGAAGGGACGACGACGTTTCGGTCCGTCCTGGACCATTCTCAAGTCGACAATCGACTTGAGAATGGTCCAGGACGGACCGAAACGTCGTCGTCCCTTCAACTTCTAGTGTGTGGTCTGGTCAACATAGGATCACGTGTCACGTGTTCTGTCCGCTCAGCCACCGGCTCCCTAAACATGTTAGTCCTGCTTTTGATCCTTCTTCAAGTTTAAAATCTTCATGACATATTCCTTGTGGTCTTCGCTAAAAACCCTTATAAATTGTCTTGGGTTGCTGCCCAGTCCTTCTCCATGCTTGTCACCTTATTAGACTTCTGCAGATTCCCACATTCTTATACTGAAAAACCTCTCCCAGATGTCCCTAATGAGATACTTATGTTGCATCTATACCTTATGTCGACCAGACCACACACTAGAAGGTGAAGGGACGATCACGTTTCGGTCCGTCTTGGACCATTCTCAAGTTGGTTGTGGATGCTCCTTAGCTGCCATGTTGACCAGACCACACACTAGAAGGCGAAGGGACGACGACGTTTCGGTCCGTCTTGGACCATTCTCAAGTTGGTTGTGGATGCTCCTTAGCTGCCATGTTGACCAGACCACACACTAGAAGGCGAAGGGACGACGACGTTTCGGTCCGTCTTGGACCATTCTCAAGTTGGTTGTGGATGCTCCTTAGCTGCCATGTTGACCAGACCACACACTAGAAGGTGAAGGGACGACGACGTTCCTGTCCGTCCTGGAACCATTCTCAAGTCGATTGTAGACGCCCCTTAGCTGCCATATTGACTATATATTACTCCTCCACATCCATCATATTCCATGACAGCTAATGCTGTTTCCTGTATCTTTCTATTGCATGTTTTTGTTGTGTTATGTAATTTTCTATGCTCTTTTGTGTCCGGATTTTTGACTCCATGATTGTAAGATGAGCCCGAGGCTCTGGGCGTCTCGCTTCCCTGTTGTTGGCCAGAGATGAATCTGTTTGTTATTTCTCAGAGCCTTTGGGTGAAGAATTTCATCATGCTTCATGGAGGGGTTCACAGTGTTCCTTTGTGTTGCTTCTAAGAACACATTCTTGTCTTCACAGTGGCCGGGTGTTGCAAGCCCACTTTCTCGTTTTCCTGTCATTATGCTCGTATGTGTATATATGCCCTTACTGGACAAGACCAGAACATAACGATGCCAACACAGAAGACACTGTTCAACATAACAGGCCAATTACACCTGATTAATCTTTGGGATAGGAGCTGCCTCGTATGGGTCAATAGGCCTTCTGTTGTTAAGGATTGGCTACCTGGAACAAAAAGTTCCAAGAAGTAACAAGTAACACAGGCTCTGGTGAGCCCGTCTGCAGTTACCTTTATTCATATGTTATTATGTGTTTCGTCCCCCATTTATCCCTTATGTATCCCCCTTTATTTTACCTTTGTCACCTGACCCCGTACGGGTATAAATCAACTAATATAAATTTATATATATATATATATATATATATATATATATATATATATATATATATATATATATATATATATATATATATATATATATATATATTATGGTTTCAGAATATTTCGAACCTACACTGTTCATTCTCAAGTGATGAATGACAAAAATACAAGACCAGAATATTAATAAGATTGAAGGCCAACCGCACACAAAATTATGTGAGGCGATGGGCCGATGAAAACATTAATAAGAATATAAAATAAATGAGGTGATGGGCCAATGAAAAAAAAACTAGATAGTTAAGGGGGTCAGTCACGTACGAAGTCAGGTGAAAGGGTAATAAGAACTAGGGTGACTGTAGTGGGCATTACGGGCTATTCATGCCCGTGCCACCTCTTTGGTGGTTTAATCTTCATCAAAGTAGTGGGCATCGTATGGGCAGTGGCTTCACTGTCAGCTAGTTCTTGTGTTGCTTTCACTCTCATGGTGGGGGAGAGTGAATGATTGTGATGCAGAAAGTGTATCTCAGCTTTAGCGACGGGGTCGTCTCTTGGTCGTCTACTCAGCGTGGTGACTTTTTTAATGTTTCTATATTTCACTTTCCGTCCGTCCATCATTTTTTTGTTTGGGGGGGAGGGGGTAGTATTGTTCTGCTCTGTATTTAAATTAGGTTTTGGATTTTCAAGATGGATAACTGGCTCTGTATCTGTCTGTCTCTCTCTTTGTCTCTCTCTCTGTCTCTTTCTCTCTCTCTCATTCTCTGTCTCATTCTCTGTCGCATTCTCTGTCTCTCTCTCTGTCTGTCTCTCTCTCTCTCTCTCTCTCTCTCTCTCTCTCTCTCTCTCTCTCTCTCTCTCTCTCTCTCTCTCTCTCTCTCTCTCTCTCTCTCTCTCTCTCTCTCTTTCTCTATCGCTCTCTCACTTTTTCTTTCTATCTTTCTCTCTCTCTCGCTGTATCTCTCTCTCTCTTATCTCGTTAATTCTTTTGTTGAGACATAATAAAGTTGAGGAGCGAGGCTGAGAAATGTTTTAGTATCTTCCCCGTGTATATAGAAATATAACGAGAATGTCGCCGCCCCTCGCTCAGCGAACCCTTCGCTAACAGCTCTCTTATCTCGTTCTTTTTGCTGTTAGTTTAACTTCAACATCGATCTCATCATTGCTCTCACCCTTATCCCGAAAAGTAGATTTGGAAGCTTTAAAAATTAATTATATTTGCACCGAGGCTCGTCCCAGAGCCATTTGAAATACAGCACCCAGAAAGGTAGCAAGGGCTTGACGCTGGTACAAAACTATATTAGAGAGGAGACATGATCGAATCTTACGGTACTTCATCGTACCGTAAGATTCACCACCTTAAAAGAACCAGCAGTATCAGGGAGAGGGTGAACATGCCCCTCACACCGCTTGAGAAACGCCTGAAAAGGCAGCCTGGAGGTGGAACTTGGCCACAGCACAGTTGCCATGAAGTTCAACACGAGCAAATGTAAAGTTATGGAAATGGGATCAGGTGATAGGCGACCAAAGAGACAGTACACAATGAAGGGGAACTGCTTACCTGTGACGACGCGAGAAAGAGACCTGGGTGTGGACGTAACACCTAATCTATCTCCTGAGGCACATATAAATAGGATAACGACAGCAGCGTACTCTACACTGGCAAAAGTTAGAACATCATTCAGAAACCTAAGTGAAGAGGCATTTAGGGCGCTTTACACTGCCTACGTGAGGCCAGTCTTAGAGTATGCCGCCTCATCATGGAGTCCCCATCTGAAGAAGCATATAATGAAACTGGAAAATGTTCAGAAGTTTGCAACGAGACTCGTCCCAGCGTTACGAGGGATGGGGTATGAGGAGCGCCTGAGGGAACTGTGCCTTACGACACTAGAAAGAAGAAGGGAGAGGGGGGACATGATAGGAACGTATAAAATACTCAGAGGGATTGACAGAGTGGACATAGACGAAATGTTCACACGGAATAGTAACAGAACGAGGGGACATGGATGGAAGCTTGAAGCTCAGATGAGTCACAGAGATGTTAGGAAGATTTCTTTTAGCGTGAGAGTAGTGGGAAAATGGAATGCACTTCAGGAACAGGTTGTGGAAGCAAATACTATTCATAATTTTAAAACCAGGTATGATAGGGAAATGGGACAGGAGTCATTGCTGTAAACAACCGATGCTCGAAAGGCGGGATCCAAGAGTCAATGCTCGATTCTGCAGACACAACTAGGTGAGTACACACACACACACACACACACACACACACACACACACACACACACACACACACACACACACACACACACACACACACACACACACACACACAAACAAATGGTTTTAGAACGAAGCAGAAGAAACCTGTGATAGATAACCCAGCATCCCAACTTTCTTATCTCCGTGAGATGCTGCAAGGTGACAGACAGACCCCAGACATGGTCCACTTACTTAGCGTCAAGAATACCATTGTCGCGAGTCTTGTGTAGCTCTCCTGTACCCCTGCCTGCCTGCCTTCCTCACTGCTTGCCTGCCTTCCTCACTACTTGCCTGCCTTCCTCACTGCTTGCCTGCCTTCCTTACTACTTGCCTGCCTTCCTCACTACCTGCCTGCCTTCCTCACTACTTGCCTGCCTTCCTCACTGCTTGCCTGCCTTCCTTACTACTTGCCTGCCTGCCTTCCTCACTACTTGCCTGCCTTCCTCACTACTTGCCTGCCTGCTTTCCTCACTACTTGCCTGCCTTCCTCACTACTTGCCTGCCTTCCTCACTGCTTGCCTGCCTTCCTCACTACTTGCCTGTCTTCCTCACTACTTGCCTGCCTTCCTCACTGCTTGCCTGCCTTCCTCACTACTTGCCTGCCTGCCTTCCTCACTACTTGCCTGCCTGCCTTCCTCACTACTTGCCTGCCTTCCTCACTATCTGCCTGCCTTCCTCACTATCTGCCTGCCTTCCTCACTATCTGCCTGCCTTCCTCACTATCTGCCTGCCTTCCTCACTATCTGCCTGCCTTCCTCACTATCTGCCTGCCTTCCTCACTATCTGCCTGCCTTCCTCACTATCTGCCTGCCTTCCTCACTATCTGCCTGCCTTCCTCACTATCTGCCTGCCTTCCTCACTATCTGCCTGCCTTCCTCACTATCTGCCTGCCTTCCTCACTATCTGCCTGCCTTCCTCACTATCTGCCTGCCTTCCTCACAACATTCTCTAGCCAGTAAGCCTTGACGATTGATTTGACTTATTTTGACCTTATATAAAAAAAATACAAAATCATCCCCCTTGCCCCAAAATCCTGGTGTTTATACTTTGGGTTCAGATTAATAAGATGCCCGGCGGAGGCATTATGAAAAATTACGTTTTGAACAAGAGCATCTTGAGTCATGTACGAAGACACACTTACGTGAGTTTGACTTTAAATCATTATTTTGATCAAGAACTTCAGAATGGTTTCCTTCCGGTAGAGCTGTAAGGTAATTTGAAGTAATTACCTTCATAACTACTGGTAGTACACTAATTAAGAGGGAGAGAGGGAGGTTAGAATTGAAGGGAACACACCTAAAATCATTTCTTTTTGAGTCTTTTTGGAGATGCTGAAAACGTCTCAAACCAATTCGAATTGGTTTGTTGACTGAGTCGTCTGCGTCACATAAGTCGACTTTGTTGACTGAGTCGTCTGCGTCACATGAGTCGACTTTGTTGACTGAGTCGTCTGCGTCACATGAGTCGGCTTTGTTGACTGAGTCGTCTGCGTCACATGAGTCGGCTTTGTTGACTGAGTCGTGTGCGTCACATAAGTCGGCTTTGTTGGCTGAGTCGTGTGCGTCACATAAGGCGGCTTTGTCGACTGAGTCGTCTGCGTCACGTGAGTCGGCTTTGTTGACTGAGTCGTCTGCGTCACACGAGTCGACTTTGTTGACTGAGTCGTGTGCGTCAAGGGGGGTTTATCGAGCGTGCAGTCTGAGAATTAGGAGCAGTTGATGTAACATGGATGA